>NC_142867.1:233537083-233700000 GCF_051225735.1 Oryctolagus cuniculus | reverse complement strand
GGAGAGGCAGAAAGAGAGAGGTCCTCCATCCACTGGTTCACTCCTCAACTCCCCAACTGGCCGCAACAGCCGGAGCTGCACAGATCTAAAGCCAGCAGCCAGGAGTCTCCTCCAGGTCTCCCACACAGGTGCAAGGACTTGGGCCACCTTCTACTGTTTTCCCAGGCCATAGTAGAGAGCTGGATCAGAAGTGGAGCAGCCGGGACACCAATCGGCACCCATATGGGATGCTGGCACTGCAGGTAGCGGCTTTACCCACTACGTCATAGCACCAGCCCCGAACCAGGAGCTTTATCTGGGTCTCCCACATGGGTGGCAGGGGCCCAAATACTTGCACAATCTTTGGCTACTGTTCCCAGGCCATCAGCAGGGAGGGGGATCAGAAGTGGAGCAGCTGGGACAAGAATCAGTGCCCATATGGGATGCAGGCATCACAGGTGGTGGCTTTACCTGCTACACAATGCCAGCCTGTTTCTTTCCCTAGACTCTGCCATTTCCTTAGCCACAGGGCAAAACTAACAACTCAGTCACCCAGCACCAGGTAGCAGACAACCATGACAGCCGCCATTCTGCAGGGCGGCGGTGGGGGCCGGGGAAGGTAGGGGATTACCCACAGCCGCCAGTCCTCCAGCCCTGCCATTCCCCCTGGAGCTCCGTACAGGCTCTAGGCTTTCCCCTCACTCCTTTCTGCTCCTGACTACACCTGATGCTTCCCACGTGGCCCTGCGTGGCGTGGCGTGGCGTGGCGTGGCATGTAAGCGATAAAAACCTTCTTCCACTGGCATTAGCCTCTCCTTGCTGTCACCTCCATACATGAAAACCCGCAGGTACATGCAAGACGGGGTCAGGGAGGACTGAGTCTTACGAGACAGACATAGTAGTACAGATGGTGTCCCCAGCGGAGTGGACGGACACGCCAGCCGAGCCTCCACGCATGCGTAAGCCACGTGCTCCACTGGAACACGGTCACTTGGCTGGAGGACATGATCTGGCACTGGTCCACAGGAGCGATGCCACGTGGTGGAGCAATCTGCTGGGGACGTAAAGGGTGGGAGTTGGGCCACAGCGCTGCCTACTGGGCAGTCTGTGAGGGCTGCTGGGTGTGACCAGGCAACTGGTAGCCTGCCCCTGGAAACCACCCCTCACTGAAAATCCGCACAGAAATGGGAAAAGAAGCCGCCTCCTCCAAGGCCCTACGGTGCCCCTCAGCACCTCTACCTCGACAGAGCCCAGCATGGAGCCAGCTGGCAAAGGAGAACATGTACAGAGCCCAGCTGCCACATCACAAAGAGGGACTTCGAGAGAGAGATGAGCGAGATGGAGGCAGACGGGGAGAAAAGGGAAAGGCAACAGGCCCCTCCTCTTTTTTTTTATAAAAATTTTTTAAAGGTTTATTTTTTTTTTTAAATTTATTTATTTGACAGGTAGAGTTACAGACAGTGAGAGAGAGAGACAGAGAGAAAGGTCTTCCTTCCGTTGGTTCACCCCCCAAATGGCCACTATGGCCGGAACTGTGCTGATCCGAAGCCAGGAGCCAGGTGCTTCCTCCTGGTCTCCCATGCAGGTGCAGGGCCCAAGCACTTGGGCCATCCTCCACTGCACTCCCGGGCCACAGCAGAGAGCTGGACTGGAAGAGGAGCAACCCGGACTAGAACCCGGCGCCCATGTGGGATTCCGGCGCCAAAGGCGGAGGATTAGCCAAGTGAGCCATGGCGCCGGCCCAAAGATTGATTGATTTATTTATTTGAAAGTCTGAGTTACACAGAGAGAGGAGAGGCAGAGAGAGAGAGAGAGAGAGAGAGAGAGAGATCTCTCATCTGATGGTTCACTCCCCAGTTGGCCGCAATGGTCGGAGCTGCACCGATCTGAAGCCAAGAGCCTCCTCCAGATCTCCCACGCGGGTGCAGGGGTCCAAGCACTTGGGCCATCTTCTACTGCTATCCCAGGCCACAGCAGAGAGCTGGATTAGAACCGGCACCCATACGGGATGCTGGCACTCCAGGCCAGGGTGTCACAGCACTGGCCCCGAGGCCCCTCTTCTTAACTGCAACTGTGAGAGGAGCCCAGGACACGGGATGGCTGCAGAATGAGAAACTGCGGCGATGAGGCGCGGTGCGGTGCAGTGAGGCAGAGAGAACCCCAGAGTCGGCACTCTCAGCCTCCCTTGGCTTGTGGACATTAAAGGAACTCTGAATTCAACGCGAGAGCCAGCTAAAGGTCCTGAGGATGCAGCAGATGATGGTCCACCCGCGTGGGAGGCCCTAAGAGTTCCGGGCTCTGGCTCAGCCTGGTCCAGACAGAGCTGTTGTGACCATGTGAATATGAACCGGCAGATGGAAGAACCTGGGGTGCACCTTTTGGCCCCCCATTTCACTGCCAGAACACACCTGTGTGAATTAGCCAGGTAAAGGCAGCAATGCCTAAAGCATCCGTCATCACTGCCAGCTGACTGCCCCGCACAGTGCAGGCAACCACCTCATCCTCACCGGCTCCGGGAAGCTCACACGAAGGAGTTACATGGCACCACTCACTTCAACAGCTCACGTGAGAGCTACACTCAACTGGGTGGTGTCCTTCACTTGCTGGAAGCCTTCAGCTCCAGGAGGAACCCCACAGGTGATCTGGTCCACCTTAAATTCATCGAATGGCTCAAATTTTACATGTTACTGACACTTCAAGAATTGAATATAGACTGTTCCTTGAATACTATTATCAGGTTAATACTGACTTTCTTTTTTTTAAAGATCTATTTGAAAGGCAGAGTGACAGAGAGACAGAGAACAATCTTCCGTCTGCTGGTTCACTCCCCAGTGGGCTAGGCCAGGCCAAAGTCAGAAGCCCAGAACTCTATCTGGGTCTCCCTCCCACACAGGTGGCCAGCGCCCAAGGACTTGGGCCATCTTCCACTGCTTTCCCAGGCCCATCAGAAGGGAGCTGGATCGGAAGGGGAGCAGCCAGGACTCGAACCTGCACTCTGATATGGGTGCCCACATAGCAAACAGTGGCCCAACCTGCTGCACCATGACACTGAGCCCAGAACTTTCTTAAGCATGGTAGCAGTGTGACAGTGTCAGAGAACACCCTTGCTCTAGGCCACCAGGAATCTGCAGACAACTTCCCAGTGGCTGGGTAAACGAGAAGTGCTTGATATAATGAGATACGGAGATGGTGCAGCAAGTGTTCAGAGTGGTTAAATCTAGGTGAGGGGTACATAGATGGCTTTTTGCACTGTTGCTTTTTTTAAACAATTATTATTTAAGATTTATTTATTTGAAGGGCAGAATGACAAAGAGGGACAGTCAGACAGACTTTCCATCTGCTAGTTCACTCCCTAAATGGCCTTTACAGCCAGTTCTGGGCCAGGTCAAAGCCAGGAGCCAAGAACCCCACCCGAACCTCCCATATGGAATGGTAGGGCCTGTACTTGGGCCGTTACCTACTGCCCTCCCTGACACCTTGGCAGGAAACCGGATCAGAAGCATAGCAGCTGGGACTCCAGTCGGCACTCTGGTGCAGGATGCCGGCGTCTCAAGCGGTGTCTTAACCTGCTGTGCCACGACACTGGCCTCTCTGCATTGTTCTTTCCAGTTTTTATAGGTTTGACAATTTTCATTTAAGATCTTAAGAGAGAAGCAGTAACTAGTGCATTTGACAGGTACAATCCATCCTTCTCAACGTCCTCACGGGAGGGAACTCTACAACTTCCAGGGAGACCCCTGCACCCGCAGTGAGTGCCTCAGTGAGGCCTGTGAGCACAGCCACCATGGAGCCACTGTGCTGGGCTGTGCCCCCCGGTACCCGCTCTACTGTGCTGGGGCTGTGCCTCCCTCCTGGTACCCTCTCTACATGCTGGGGGCTGTGCCCCCCCCGGTACCCGCTCTACTGTGCTGGGGCTGTGCCCCCCTCCTGGTACCCGCTCTACTGTGCTGGGGCTGTGCCCCCCCGGTACCCGCTCTACAGTGCTGGGGCTGTGCCCCCCTCCTGGTACCCTCTCTACATGCTGGGGGCTGTGCCCCCCCGGTACCCGCTCTACAGTACTGGGCTGTGCCCCCCTCCTGGTACCCTCTCTACTGTGCTGGGGCTGTGCCTCCCTCCTGGTACCCTCTCTACATGCTGGGGGCTGTGCCCCCCTCCTGGTACCCTCTCTACATGCTGGGGCTGTGCCTCCCTCCTGGTACCCTCTCTACAGTGCTGGGGCTGTGCCTTCCTCCTGGTACCCTCTCTACAGTGCTAGGGGCTGTGCCCCCCTCCTGGTACCCTCTCTACAGTGGTGGGGCTGTGCCTCCCTCCTGGTACCCTCTCTACTGTGCTGGGGCTGTGCCCCCCTCCTGGTACCCTCTCTACTGTGCTGGGGGCTGTGCCTCCCTCCTGGTACCCTCTCTACTGTGCTGGGGCTGTGCCCCCCTCCTGGTACCCTCTCTACTGTGCTGGGGCTGTGCCCCCCTCCTGGTACCCGCTCTACAGTGCTGGGGCTGTGCCCCCCTCCTGGTACCCTCTCTACTGTGCTGGGGCTGTGCCCCCCTCCTGGTACCCGCTCTACAGTGCTGGGGCTGTGCCCCCCTCCTGGTACCCGCTCTACAGTGCTGGGGCTGTGCCTCCCTCCTGGTACCCTCTCTACTGTGCTGGGGGCTGTGCCCCCCTCCTGGTACCCTCTCTGCAGTAATGGGGGCTGTGCCTTCCACTCCTGGTACCCTCTCTACAGTGCTGGGGGCTGTGCCTTCCTCCTGGTACCCGTCTACAGTGCTGGGGGCTGTGCCCCCCTCCTGGTACCCTCTCTACTGTGCTGGGGCTGTGCCTCCCTCCTGGTACCCTCTCTACAGTGCTGGGGCTGTGCCTCCCTCCTGGTACCCTCTCTACAGTGCTGGGGCTGTGCCCCCCTCCTGGTACCCTCTCTACTGTGCTGGGGCTGTGCCTTCCACTCCTGGTACCCTCTCTACAGTGCTGGGGCTGTGCCCCCCTCCTGGTACCCTCTCTACAGTGCTGGGGCTGTGCCCCCCTCCTGGTACCCTCTCTACTGTGCTGGGGCTGTGCCCCCCCCGGTACCCTCTCTACAGTGCTGGGGGCTGTGCCTCCCTCCTGGTACCCTCTCTACATGCTGGGGGCTGTGCCTCCCTCCTGGTACCCTCTCTACATGCTGGGGGCTGTGCCCCCCTCCTGGTACCCTCTCTGCAGTAATGGGGGCTGTGCCTTCCACTCCTGGTACCCTCTCTACAGTGCTGGGGGCTGTGCCTTCCTCCTGGTACCCGTCTACAGTGCTGGGGGCTGTGCCCCCCTCCTGGTACCCTCTCTACAGTGCTGGGGCTGTGCCTCCCTCCTGGTACCCTCTCTACATGCTGGGGGCTGTGCCTCCCTCCTGGTACCCTCTCTACATGCTGGGGGCTGTGCCCCCCTCCTGGTACCCTCTCTACATGCTGGGGCTGTGCCTCCCTCCTGGTACCCTCTCTACATGCTGGGGCTGTTCCTCCCTCCTGGTACCCTCTCTATAGTAATGGGGGCTGTGCCCCCCTCCTGGTACCCTCTCTACATGCTGGGGGCTGTGCCCCCCTCCTGGTACCCTCTCTACAGTGCTGGGGCTGTGCCCCCCTCCTGGTACCCTCTCTACATGCTGGGGGCTGTGCCTCCTTCCTGGTACCCTCTCTACTGTGCTGGGGCTGTGCCCCCCTCCTGGTACCCTCTCTACAGTGCTGGGGGCTGTGCCCCCCTCCTGGTACCCTCTCTACAGTGCTGGGGGCTGTGCCTCCCTCCTGGTACCCTCTCTACAGTGCTGGGGGCTGTGCCTCCCTCCTGGTACCCTCTCTACTGTGCTGGGGGCTGTGCCCCCCTCCTGGTACCCTCTCTACATGCTGGGGGCTGTGCCCCCCTCCTGGTACCCTCTCTACATGCTGGGGGCTGTGCCCCCCTCCTGGTACCCTCTCTACTGTGCTGGGGGCTGTGCCCCCCTCCTGGTACCCTCTCTACATGCTGGGGGCTGTGCCCCCTCCTGGTACCCTCTCTACAGTGCTGGGGCTGTGCCCCCCTCCTGGTACCCTCTCTACAGTGCTGGGGGCTGTGCCTCCCTCCTGGTACCCTCTCTACAGTGCTGGGGGCTGTGCCTCCCTCCTGGTACCCTCTCTACAGTGCTGGGGGCTGTGCCTTCCACTCCTGGTACCCTCTCTACTGTGCTGGGGGCTGTGCCCCCCTCCTGGTACCCTCTCTACAGTGCTGGGGGCTGTGCCTCCCTCCTGGTACCCTCTCTACTGTGCTGGGGCTGTGCCCCCCTCCTGGTACCCTCTCTACTGTGCTGGGGCTGTGCCCCCCTCCTGGTACCCGCTCTACAGTAATGCGGGCTATGTCTTCCCTCCTGGTACCCTCTCTACTGTGCTGGGGGCTGTGCCCCCCTCCTGGTACCCTCTCTACAGTAATGCGGGCTATGTCTTCCCTCCTGGTACCCTCTCTACTGTGCTGGGGGCTGTGCCCCCCTCCTGGTACCCTCTCTACAGTGCTGGGGGCTGTGCCTCCCTCCTGGTACCCTCTCTACTGTGCTGGGGGCTGTGCCTCCCTCCTGGTACCCTCTCTACAGTGCTGGGGGCTATGCCCCCCTCCTGGTACCCTCTCTACTGTGCTGGGGGCTGTGCCCCCCTCCTGGTACCCTCTCTACAGTGCTGGGGCTGTGCCTCCCTCCTGGTACCCTCTCTACTGTGCTGGGGCTGTGCCCCCCTCCTGGTACCCTCTCTACAGTGCTGGGGCTGTGCCCCCCTCCTGGTACCCTCTCTACAGTGCTGGGGGCTGTGCCTTCCACTCCTGGTACCCTCTCTACTGTGCTGGGGGCTGTGCCCCCCTCCTGGTACCCTCTCTACAGTGCTGGGGGCTATGCCCCCCTCCTGGTACCCTCTCTACTGTGCTGGGGCTGTGCCTTCCACTCCTGGTACCCTCTCTACAGTGCTGGGGGCTGTGCCTCCCTCCTGGTACCCTCTCTACAGTGCTGGGGGCTGTGCCTCCCTCCTGGTACCCTCTCTACAGTGCTGGGGGCTATGCCCCCCTCCTGGTACCCTCTCTACTGTGCTGGGGGCTGTGCCCCCCTCCTGGTACCCTCTCTACATGCTGGGGGCTGTGCCTCCCTCCTGGTACCCTCTCTACAGTGCTGGGGGCTATGCCCCCCTCCTGGTACCCTCTCTACAGTGCTGGAGGCTGTGTCTTCCCTCCCGGTATCCTCTCTACAGTGCTGGAAGGCGGGTGTGTGTTACTGGTCTGTGCATCTCACAGGTGCGGCCGTCGGGCTTTAGAGGGATAACACGGTAACTGAGCGAACCTCCCTGAGTTAAGGGAAAGCCAGGATTTAACACTGGGCAGACACACACCTCACCACCACCAGACTCTTCAAACTTGGGTCAGGACCCAGGCTCGTTCATGAAATTCACTAATGAGTCACAGCCAGCATTTTTCAAAGTGTAAGAAAAATAGAAAAATCACTGTGCTCCATGGTACAGGAAAGCATCAACTCTTCGGATATGTGGGGGCGGGGGGGTAGGTGTACAGGATTCTCATGCGTGCGTATAGAAACAGAGTATGAATTCCTCACACACAGCACCAGGACTGCGAGCCGTGGCATTGCTCTTCTTTCTTTTCCTGCTCAAAAGAATAATCATGGCTTAGGAGAGTACAGAGTTTAAAAAAAAAGAAAAAGCAATACAGAGTTAAACGGTTACAGGAAAAATTCCATTGGGACCCTCTAATCTCAAAATAAGCCAAAATAATATATAGTTTTAGTAACGCTCATGGATGATAATGCAGCTGGCAAATGTGCTAATATAAAGTGTTATTTTCAAAGTAGGAATCTGGGTAATCCCCTTGGTGTTTGGTATAGTAAGATGCTATCTGCACTTCTATTAAAAGATGAAGTTAAAATTCAGGCTGAAAAAGTATATATAAATACGGTCAGTGGTTAAAATTAGATGAAAAGACTCTTTGCTGGCAATTCTTCTCCACTGAAAACCCAAACGTATGTCAACACGACTGAGGGTCAGGTGCGACCCAGGAAAGTCCAAAGGCAGCTCAAAGTGCAAGTGCAAGGGAGGACCGTGCACCCGAGAGGTGGAGAGTTATCTTAACAGTGACCTCCCAAACCAAACTGGATGTCCTGTTTTTAAAAAGTCACATGTGGAAAGTGAAGGAAGAAAATCAGTCCCCATGTGTTTGAGGTCTGCCATTAAAGCGGGTTTCCTGTGAATTAATCTTACCATTACCAAATGAAGTCATAGGAAGAAAGTGCTATATCTTTAAATCCACGGCTATTTTTCATTCCAAGTTTCTGTGTGAGGCCATTACTGCTCCCTCGGGACTGTGTTGACTCACTGCATCTTCAGAATGACGCAAGTGAGGCTCTCTGCACAACTTCAAAACAGACCGTGAAGCTGTGCGAAGGCTGGCTGCGGAACCAGATCAGTCAGGCACCCACGGCACGGCACGGCACGGCACGGCACGGCCAGGGCTGGCTGCGGAGCCAGATCAGTCAGGCACCCACGGCACGGCACGGCACGGCCAGGGCTGGCTGCGGAGCCATGAGCACCAGGTGAGGAGAATGCCCTGGTCTTCGACAGGTAAAACACTTGATCGCTCTAGGAAAAACCTTTTCCTAACTTGCTGATTCTATTTCTGACCTCACCCCCACCTTCATGGCCCACTCAGTGACAAATCTGCTGGTACGGCCACGTGGTAAGAAAAGAACAGAGACAAGAAATCCAGTCCAAATGTTGCCGGTGCTGGAGTTCCCTCTAAATTCTGTCTTACCTAAATAAAGAAAATCCCTGCCTGTGTCAGCCAGGAAGAGGAAGGGGCGGGGTGAGGGCAGTGGGGGAAGGAGGACACAACTCACCTAGAAACAGCAGGTGCGAGTCCAGAGAAGAGAGAACCCGAGAGAGGCTTCACGTGGGGGGTGGTCAGAGGGGCAGGCCCCACGGCCACCACCGCCCTGAAGGACGTGAACAGGCTGCATCCGCACGCCTGGGCTCAGCTACCTCCAGCCTCACCCAGTTCACCGCCCCACCTTCCTAACAAGGACAGCCCAAAACCAGAGGGTGAGCCAACATAAAATGTGTTTGCTTTTTGAAAAGTGATTCGCCTTTAGGGTTGGCCCCTTTCTCAGGATGCTCCTTCCGAGGACACTCAAATTATGAAAGGCACCTGTGGCAGCCACGGGGCAGAGTGGCTCTACCCACACAACGGCAGGGCAGCTGTCAGCGACCCGACCTCCAGCATTGAAGCCGGGTGCCAGGCCCGGCCAGCAGTACCCCTCCAGATAATGAAACTGCGCGGGGTCTGGGTTCATCCTTACCAAGACACTGGCCACCTCAGGGCATCAAGAGTGCGACATCCCCTGCCGGCGCCGCGGCTCACTAGGCTAATCCTCCACCTTGCGGCGCCAGCACACCGGGTTCTAGTCCCGGTCGGGGCACCGGATTCTGTCCCGGTTGCCCCTCGTCCAGGCCAGCTCTCTGCTGTGGCCCAGGAGTGCAGTGGAGGATGGCCCAAGTGCTTGGGCCCTGCACCCCATGGGAGACCAGGAGAAGCACCTGGCTCCTGCCTTCGGATCAGCGCAGTGCACCGGCCGCAGCGCAGCAGCCATTGGAGGGTGAACCAACAGCAAAAGGAAGACCTTTCTCTCTGTCTCTCTCTCTCACTGTCCACTCTGCCTGGCAAAAAAAAAAAAAAAAAAAAAAAAAAAAAAAGAGTGTGACATCGTTCTAAACTCAAAGTAATTCCCCACCTAACAGGCTACCTGCATGGTCTACACATTTGGCCTGGGTTGTTCCAGTGACCTTGCTTATTTGGTCAAGGAAGGCCTGTGCCATGGCTGATCAATTTCTCCACCAATGTATACGCTCTCCCTCTCCAAGCACCAGGCTCAGAGCACGAAGGGCTAACAGCATAGGGGTCTTTCGCGGCTCACTGCTGGGAACTCAAGTCCATCACACATCTCAAGGCTTCAGGCCTCATCCCATAGCTCAGCAAGCCCCCACCACATAAAGGGGACGGAGGGCAGCAAAGAGGCCTTGACAGTGAGCTTGGCCGCTGTGGACAACACACGGCTGCTATTCCAGGCCCTCTGGCTCCCTGTGTTGATCCCGGTTGCCATAACTACCGTTTGAATCATCTCAACATGCTGCACACACATCTCCGGGACACATCTCATGACAACAGGAGCCTCACAAACACACAGTCAGAAATCCATTCTGGGGCCTGTGCTGTGGCGTAATGTGTAAAGCCGCCGCCTGAAGTGCTGGCATCCCATTTGGGCACCGGTTCATGTTTTGGCTGCTCCACTTCCAATCCAGCTCCCTGCTAATGCACTAGGGAAGGTATGGCCAAGAGCTGTGGCCCCTGCATCCACATGAGAAACCTGGGAGAAGCTCAGGCCCGGCCCGGCCAAGAGCTGTGGCCCCTGCATCCACATGAGAAACCTGGGAGAAGCTCAGGCCCGGCCCGGCCAAGAGCTGTGGCCCCTGCATCCACATGAGAAACCTGGGAGAAGCTCAGGCCCGGCCCGGCCAAGAGCTGTGGCCCCTGCATCCACATGAGAAACCTGGGAGAAGCTCGTGGTTCCTGGCTTCGGCCCAGCCTAGCCTCAGCTACTGCAGCCATCTCGGGAGTGAACCAGTGTATGGAAGATCCATCTTTTTCGCTTCCTTTCTCTCTATAACTCTGCCTTTCAAATAAATAAATAAATCTCAAAAAAAAATACACTCTAAGATGAAATTTTTAAAAATTAGTCATCATTCTCATCAGTCTCTGGTATTTAAATATCAGTCATAATTCTTTTTTTTTTTTTTTTTTAAGATTTATTTACTTATCTGAAAGTCAGAGTTATACAGAGAGGCCAGAGAATGAGAGAGAGAGGTTTTCCATACACTGGTTCCCTCCCCAATTGGCCGCAATGACCAGAGCTGTGCCAATCCGAAGCCAGGAGCCAGGAGCGTCTTCCAGGTCTCCCACGCGGGTGCAGGGGCCCAAGGACTTGGGAATCTTCCACTGCTTTCTCAGGCCACAGCAGAGAGCTGGATTGAAAGCGCAGCAGCTGGGTGTCGAACCAGCGCCCATATGGGATGCCGGCACTTCAGGCCAGGGTGTTAACCCGTTGTGCCACAGCACCGGCCCCAGTCACAATTCCTTATGTTAAAAGATTTTATTCCCAAATGGTGGAGTTAGAAACGTGCCAGGGGATTCCAATACAATCCCATCAAGGTGGCATGTACCAATGCCATCTCACTAGTCCAAGTGATCAATTTCAGTTCACAATTGATCACACTGATAGGTCTAAGAGTCAAAGGGATCACACAAACAAGACTAGTGTCTGCTAATACTAACTGACAGAATCAAAAAGGGAGGGAATGATCCAACATGGGAAGCGGGATACACAGCAGACTCATAGAATGGCAGATGTCCTAAATAGCACTCTGGCCTCAGAATCAGCCCTTAAGGCATTCGGATATGGCTGAAGAGCCCATGAGAGTATTTTAGGCATGGAAAGCCAAGACACTCTGGGGAAAAAAAAAAAAAAAAAAAAAGAAGAAGAAAGAAGAAAGAAGAAAGAAGAAGAAGAAGAAGAAGAAGAAGACGACCTAAATGAAAGATCTCTGCGAGTGAGATCCCAGTGGAAAGAACAGGGCCATCAAAGTAGGAGGTACCTTTCTCTGAAGGGAGGAGAGAACTTCCACTTTGACTATGACCCTGTCGGAATAAGATTGAAGTCGGCGAACCCAAAAGGCTTCCATAGCCTTGGCAACTCATGACTAGAGCCTAGGGAGATTACTGACGCATTAACAAGAGTGTCAAATTGTTAAGTCAACAACAGGAGTCACTGTGTACTTACTTTTCATGTGGGATCTGTCCTTAATGTGTTGTCCAATGTGAATTAATGCTGTAACTAGTACTGAAACAGTATTTTACACTTTTTGTTTCTGTGTGGGTGCAAACTGATGAAATCTTTACTTAATATATACTAAATCGATCTTCTGTATATAAACCTAATTGAAAATGAATCTTGATGTGAATGAATGGGAGAGGGAGTGGGATGGGAGGGGTGCAATTGGGAGGGAAATTATGGGGGGGAGCCATTGTAATCCATATACTGTACTTTGGAAATTTATATTTACTAAATAAATACATATATATATATAAGATTTTATTTATTTATTTGAGATAGAGAGTTACAGACAGAGAAGGAAAGAAAGAGAGAAAGGTCTTCCTTGGTTCTCTCCCCAAATGGCTACAATGGCTGGAGCTGAGCCAATCTAAAGCCAGGAGCCAGGAGCTTCCGGGTCTCCCACACGGGTGCAGGGGCCCAAGGACTTGGGCCATCTTCTTCTGCTTTCCCAGGCCATAGCAGGGAGTTGGATTAGCGCCCATATAGGATGCTGGTGCCGCAGGCTGAGGCTTGGCCCACTATGCCACAGCACCGGCCCCAGTCATAAATTCTTAATTTACTAGAAAGGGTTTTCTTCTCCCAAATTTACCACAAACATTTAAAAAATTTTAAGGATAAAATGACAAATTTTCCAAATACAAGGAACTTTTAAAACAACTATAAACAAGCTCTTGACTATCCTCTAGAGGTTACGGTCACCTGCTTAGTGGCTGTGTTCTCCCTCTCTGCAGTAATCCACAACTGTCAAGCACACTGGAATGACAACTCTGGTCCTGAGCACACGTGCTTGTGCCTTGCCTGTCTGTGACACCTGTGTTACAGTGAGGGACACAGAAGGCACACACCACACAGCTCAGCAGAGTGGGGTTGTCGTGGCCCAGGAGAGGTCCTCCACCTTGAGGCTCTGAAAATGGATGGCAGCACCACTCAGCAAAGCAGCAGAGGTGAGCGCGCTAGCAGTGCCCTGAGGGGCAGAGACACAGGGAGCCCACCTGTCCCTGAGAACCCAGGCATGAGGTGGGGGTGGAGGATGGAGGTCAGACACGGAGTCAGCCTGGGGATTGCAAAGCTTGCCTGACCTGAGACAGCACAGTACCTGGACATGACCCCAGTGAGAAGGAACCTCCTCTCCAGAAACCCAGGGACGTCTGGCAGGTTACAGGGCAGCACAGGGCTCCGAGGCAAAGCCCGCCAGGGCTCCTGGATTCCCTGGGTTGCTAACACAACAATGTACACAGCCGTCCCACCCCCACCCACCCCCCACAGGACCCCCAAGCCACCTTCATGTGCCCTGTTCCTAAATAGAAGAGCAGTTCAAAAATGTGGAAAATATTTGTGCAAAAAACTTAACATCTACACATCATTTGTTCATAACACACAACACATCACCTTCAGAGGGTTCCGGAAGACCTCTCACATGCATGGATTTCAACATACTTTGCTCTAAAATACACTGAACTTTTAATTCCATTTTCATGAATTTCTTTGAAGTCCCTGCCTATGAATGGACAACCAGGGTCACTGTGGAAAGCCTGGAGCCCACAGAACAAGACTGAGAGACAAACAGATTAACCTGAAAGAAACACAGACAATTCTGGAAACCGGAGAGAATCCAATAAACAAATAAAAACCCTACAGTTCTTCTCTAACTCATAATCTCAACAGAATGACTCATCGAGATTATATGCCCAGGGCCAGTGCTGTGAAGCAGTGGGGTTAAGTCACCACTAGTGATGCTGGCATCCCATATTAGAGCAACAGTTCAAGTCCCAGCTGCTCCACTTCTGGGCCAGCTCCCTGCTACTGCACCTCGGAAAGCAGCCGAAGATAGCCAAGTCCTTGGGCCCCTATTACCATATGGGAGACCCAGATGGAGCCCCAGGCTCTGGTTTTGGCCTGGCCCAGCCCTGGTCAGTTGTTGTAGCCACCTGGGGAGTGAAGCAGCCAACAGAAGATGCCTTTCTCTCTCTGCATCTCCTCCTCTCTCTCAGTAATTCTGTTTTTCAGATAAATAAGTAAATCTGCTTTAAAAAGGTATTTATTTGTCTGAAAGGCAGAGTTACAGAGATGCAGAGAGAGAGAGAGAGGTTGTCCATCAGCTGGTTCACTCCCCAAATGGCTGCAATGGCCGGAGCTGCGCCGATCTGAAGCCAGGAGATTTTTCCAGGTCTCCCACACGTGTGCAGGAGCCCAAAGACTTGGGCCATCTTCTACTGCTTTCCCATGCCACAGCAGAGAGCTGGATCAGAAGTGGAGCAGCTGGGACATGACTCTGCACCCATATGCAATACTGACACTGCAGGCAGCGGCTTTACCAGCTATGCCATAGTGCTAGCCCCAATAAATCTATTTTTAAAAAAAGATTATATGCCCAGAAATCAAGAATATGATATGCTGGAAAAGGTTTTTTAAAAACCTTTGGTAGGGGCCAGCGCTGTGGCTCACTTGGTTAATCCTCTGCCTGCAGCACCGGCATCCCATATGGGTGCTGGGTTCTAGTACCGGTTGCTCCTCTTCCAGTCCAGCTCTCTGCTGTGGCCCGGGAGGGCAGTGGAGGATGGCCCAGGTGCTTGGGCCCCTGCACCCACATGGGAGACCAGGAGGAAGCTCCTGGCTCCTGGCTTTGGATTGGCGCAGCGCCGGCCATGGCGGCCATTTTGGGAGTGAACCAACAGAAGGAAGACCTATCTCTCTGTCTCTCTCACTGTCCAACTCTATTTGTCAAATAAAAATAAAATTAAATTAAAAACCTTTGGTAGCTAAAAAATTATGACTGCCAGATTTTAAAATTAAGTAAAAAAAAAAAAAAAAAAAAAAGAAGAAGAAGAAATGCAAAGTAGTAAAGGAAAGCTCCCCAGACCTAGAATTGAGACAAAGCTCAGGAGGCAGCACTGATAAGAATGAAGGGTCCTTTCTAAGGACTGGCCCCTTCTGGTCACTCTGTGACCGCCCGTGCCGCCCCCGCTCCCTGCAGCTCCCCTGGGCCATCTGGTGCACACCAACGTGTCCACCAATGGGCAGCCTCTTCACTTGGGTTAAGTCAAAGCTCATTTCCCTGAGAGTCCACCTGCTACTGCTCTCCGACAGTTTCTGACGGTGAGCGCGAGCATAGGGAGGCTCCACCCATGGGAATCACATGCTCATGCCGGGATAAAGGTGGCTGTGGTCCCAGAGGACGTCCAGACTGCTGGTGGCTGACTCCAGCAACCTGGGATCTTCCTACCAACACAGGTCGGGTAAATGCCAACAAAGGTCAAAAGGCAGCAGACCCAGAATAAATTATCCAGGGGGTGTTTTTGTTCCTCCCAAAGCACAGGACAAGTCAGGCAGGTTTCTGTTTTTCATATTCTGCCAGTGGGCTTGGTTTTTTATAGTCTGCCATTTTGCTAGAGGTATAGCCTTTCACTGACCCCAGCTTTACATGGTAGTCTTGGTTCCCACTCCCTGTTTTTCCTTCTGCTCCCTGAATAGCCTTAAACCCATCTCATAGACACCCACTTTATAATCCAGTCATTCCATGCCTAACAAATTACCCAAAGGAAATAAAAGTATATGTCCACACAAAGGTTTGCTTATAAATGTTCCAGCAGCATTATCTGTAACGGTCCAAAAAGAGGAACAAACCAAATGCCCATCACCAGGTGCATAAACACAGTCTATCCATACCAGGACTTGCACTTGGCAATAAGAAGGAATTAGCAAATGACTGAGACATTCAACAACAGGGTTGAATTTCAAATTCAGTTATATCAGGCAAAGATGTATTTTCTAGAATTTTTATATAAATGAAGATAACCCACAGTGACAGAAAACAGCGGTGGACTGGGAGCGGGGAGCGGGGAGAGGTGACCAGGAAGAATCGCGCAGGGGCATAAGACACTTCTGAAGGCCATGGCGGCCTTTACCGCCCAGACTGTGAGGACGGCGTCGTGGCTACAAACACGAGTAACTCAGCGACCCGTACGCCTGCAATCAGTCGATGATCCTAAGACGGCTGCAGTTTTCGCTGTCCCTCTTAGTCTCAGCTCCTCTTTGTCCTCTTTTCTTGCAAGTTCATGAAAACGATGCCTGCTGAGGGGCAGGTGCTGTGAGGCAGTGGGCTAAGCCACCACAGGGGACGGCCACCCATCATACTGGAGCGCCAGTCTGAGTCCTCCTCTACCTCCAATCCAGCTTCCTGCTAATATACCTGGGCAGACAGTGGAAGATGGCCTGAGTACTTCCGCTCCTGCCACCCCTGTGGGAGATGAGGATGGAGTTTGTAGCTCCTGGCTTTGGCCTGGCCTAGCCCTGGCTGTTGCAGGCACTGGGGGAGTGAACAAACAGAGGAAAGATATATCTGCCTGCCCCTCACTTTGTGTCACTCTACCTTCAAATAAATACATTTTTTAAAACATTAGAAGATGCTTGTACGGGCGGGCATTGTGGCACAGTGGGTTAAGCCATGGATTGGGACACCTGCATCTCACGTTGGAGTGCCTGGTTCCAGTCCTGGCTACTCCACACTTCCAATCCAGCTCCCTGCTAATGTGCCTGGGAGGCAGTAGATCAGGGCCCAAGTGCTCAAATTCCTGCCACCCACGTGGGAGACCTGGATGGAGTTTCAGGCCCCTGGCTGGCTTCTGGATTTGGGAAGTGAATCAGTAGATGGAAGTTATCTCTCTTTCTGTGTTTCCTGTTCTTTGCCATTCTGCCTTTCAAATAAATAAAACATTTCAAAAAAAAGAGATTTATTTTATTTATTTGAAAGGCAGAGTTATAGAGAGAGAGCAATCTTCCATCTGCTGGTTCACTCCTCAAATCCTGAAGCCAGCCAGGGCTGCGCCAGGCCAAAGCCAGGAGCTAGAAACTCCATCCGGGTCTCCTATATAGTTGTAGCAGCCCAAGGACTTCCATCCTCCACTGCCTTCCCAGGTGCATTAGCAGGATACTGGATCAGAAACAGAGCAGCCGGGACTCAAAATGGTGCCCATGTGGGATGCCAGCATTGCAGGCAGCAGCTTAATCCATCACGCCACAATCCTGGCTCCACAAGTAAAACTTTTTTTTTTTTTAAAGATTTATTTATTTACTTGAAAGTCGGAGTTACACAGAGAGAAAAGGAGAAGCAGAGAGAGAAAGAGAGGTCTTCCATCCTCTGGTTCACTCCCCAGTTGGCCACAATGGCCGGAGCTGTGCCGATCTCAGGCCAGGAGCCAGGAGCTTCTTCCAGTTCCCCCACACAGGTGCAGGGGCCCAAGGACATGGGCCATCCTCCACTGCTTTCCCAGGCCATAGCAGAGAACTAGATTGGAAGTGGAGCAGCCGAGACTCGAACCAGCGCCCATAATGGGATGTTAGCACTGCAGGCGGCGGCTTTTCCGGCTATGACGCAGGGCCAGCCCCCACAAATAAAACTTTTAAAAATAAATTTTAAAAAGATGTTTGTTACCTGAAGGCACTTCAAAAAATTCATAGGAAATAGTATTAAGAGATAAGCTTATTTCAGCACACACACACAAAAAATACTAGAATCCCACGCATGCTGATATTTTTAGGGACTGTGTCCAGTGTTCATCAGGTGGATTTTTAGAGTAGCAAATGTGTCCTATCACCTGCAAGCCCGCCTCCTGTGTTTGAGGATGATGTTAGATTTTCTGAAAGTCCATCCACCATCTTGCCCCATCCCTCAAAACACCTTGCCAAGACAGCCGCTCAGGTGAGCACTGCGAGTCGGACCCTAAGCAGATCCCCAGGCCCTGGCGCTCTCCCCTCGAGCCTTGCCCAGGACACCCCGTCCTGAGCCTGCCTCCTGTCTGGGCCTTCGTCACTGCAGTGGTGGGCGGTGGCTGAAACTCCACCTCAGCCGCATGCCCTGCTGCACCCTCCTCATAGCCACTGTCATTCTTCCTGCCCAGACTGCTAATGGAAATCCCACAGTGCCTGGCATGTGAATTCGTTCACCTCCTCCACTCAGTTCCTGGACACCAGACCACCTGGGAATGACCGGTGGCTTCAGTACTCAGGTGGACTCCCGGCAAGTGACGGGGAGGCGTTAGCCCAGAGTGCTGGGTTTGCGTCCCAGCTCTGACTCGATTTTGGTTTCCTGTTGATGAACACCACCCAGGGAGACGGCAGGTGCTGGCTCCGGTTCCATCCCTGCCAGCCACGGCGGGGACCTGAGTTGAGTTCCAGACTCCCGACCCTGGCTTGGCCCAGCAGCGGCACGTGACGGCAACTGGGGAGCGAAATACACAGTGCTCTCCTTGTCTGACCGTCAACTGAAGAAGAGAGAAAGGAAAGAGAGGAGCAGGAGGGGGAGGAGAGAAAGGAAGGCAGGGAGGAGAGGACTGGAGAGGAAGAAAGGGAAGGCAGAGGGAGGAGAGTCCCTCACGGGGTTCACATGAGTGGGAGACCTCCCTCTCCCACTGACGTAGGAGGGCCGCCCAGCCCAGCGTTCTGGTGTCCGCGACTGAAGCACTGCGGGTCTCGGAAGGATCCATTCCAAATCTAAACCGCAAGCAGACCCTGCTGCAGGAGAGCCCCAGCTGAAATGTTAGAACTGGTCTCCCTACAGCAGTTAAAGGCAGCATCCAAAAAAACCAAACCAAACCAAACCAAACCAACCTTTTAAAGGAAAGACAGCCAGGTGTCTCTTCACGGACTGCAGGAAGAGATCTGGACCATTAGAAAGCACAACAGCATCAGCCATCTTGGGCACATGAAGATGCCACGGTGACTAAGAAAGAACAAAGGTCCCTATATTCTGGCATCTGCATAACTAATTGGGCCAACTAAGTGATGAGCCCCTATTTCCCAATTTCCCCCAAAAACTTGAAGACCAAAGCAGAGAACATACACTGGCCATCCAGCTTCCCGGATCACTCCATGCTGATCTCGGTGCTAACCTTTTCAAGTCTGTGTTCCAGGCACTGCCACCATGTGGTGAATCTTTTTAGCACACTTATTAGCACAGATACCGATAGGACGTGTTATGCTTGAAAACTAGGGAAGGAGAAAGTGTTCAGACCCACTATGATATAAACCAAGTACATACAGCCACACTGAACAGAATATTCTAAACATTATGTTGCAGTGATCGAAGATCAACATGCGCACATTAGAGCTGACACCTGTTCTCTCCAGGAGGGTCCAGATAGTGAACCAGCTCCGGGAGAGCTCACTGACCCTCCAGGGGCTGCGGCCTGCGGCCGGGGCAGGCTGGGCGAGGAAGCAGCGCCATCAGCACTGCAGCTCCTCCTCCCCAGGAGCCCTGCGCAGAGGCTCTGGAGACTAACACTTCACTCATCTAACTACTGTTGTGAGCCTGCGTGCAAAGCACATCACGAGTGTCTGTGGAGCCATGCTTGGGGCGGTGCTCGTGCCGGTGTTGCAGTGCAGCGGGTTAAGCCACTGCTCATGAACCTGGCATTCCAGACCAGAACTCCAGCTCAAGTCCCTGCTGCTCCACTTCTGATCCAGCTTCCTGCTAATGTGCCTGGGGAAGCAGGGGAAGAAGGCCCAAGTACCCGAGCCCTTGCAACCAACATGGGAGACTGAGATGGAGTTCTTGGTTCTTGGTTTCAACCTGGCCCTGCCCTGGCCATTTGGAGAGTGAACCGGCAGACAGAAGATCTCTCTCCGGACTGGCATTGTGGCATACTGGGTTGAACCACTGTCTGCAATGCCAGCATCCTATATGGGCGCTGGTTCATGTCCCAGTTGTTCCAATTCTGATCCAGCACCCTGCTAATGTGCCTAGGAAGGCAATGGAAGATGGCCCAAGTGCTTGGGCCCCTGCACTCACGTGGGAGACCCAGAAGCTACTGCCTCCTGGCTTTGGTTTGGCCCAGCCCCAGCTGTTGCAGCCATCTGGGAAGTGAACCAGTGGATGGAAGATCTCTATCTCTCCCTTTCTCTCTAACTATGTCTCTCAAGTAAATAAATAAATCTTTAAAAGAATAACAATCTCAAAAAGAAAAACAAGAAAAAAAAGATCTGTCATTGCCTTTCAGAGCACTATATGCATCAAATAAAATTTAAAACTTGCAAATAATTTATAACTAATATAGCTTATTTCACATGAGGATTTTGAAATAATAAACCACATTTACAATCTTAATCATCTAGGGCTTGAAAAAGGTAAAGCAGCACAACTGGTAGAAATAAAGGAAGGGGCAAAAGCCAAGAGCCCGGCCGTGCTCTGAAAGCCAGAGCGATGTCCTTCACCACGGCATGTCTCTTCAAGGAAAACCAGCTCGACACAGCGAAGAAAGGCAGGAACCGCTGACAACAGGAGACACGGATGACCCTCAATCCAGCGTGCTGAACAAAACAAGCCAGACTCAAAAGGCCACACTGTACGAGTCCACAGATAGCACGGGCTGGAAAAGGCAAAAGCTACAGGATGGGAGCGAGCCCGTGGCCGCCAAGAGCTGGTGTGGAGGGAAGGGAGGCCCACAAAGGAGCCGCACGGCACGGGGTCGGGGTGGAACTGCCGGTGTCCTGCCCAGGGTAGCAAGTTCACAGATCCATACACTAAAGAGCCTGAGTTTCACTATACGTAGATTATACCTGAATAAGCCTGTTAATAAAATATTAATAAAACAAAATACAATAAAAAAAAAAAAACTAAGGACCACAGCCTGGCTGCCAAATTAGAGACTGCTGATGCCTTCAGAAACGAAGGATGGCGCCCTGCACAAATTAACAGCTCATTAGATGGCTTCCTGTGGAACCCGCCCACTCCACCCTACTTAGACCTTTGGCCTTCACTCACTTATATCAGTTACAAAGCGTTGACCTAACCGGGTAACAAGCACTATTCTGTTTCTCTAGATTTATGGCTTGATCTCCAGGCCAAAGTACGTAACACAGAGGGAAGGATGCCTCACCCGGCTCGGCTCCCGCCCCAGCCACGCCACTCCCAGGAGATAACCACGGGCAGCAGGCCTTCCCCGCACCTTTCGGCCAGCTCCCTCCGGGCCACTAACAGGACTTCAGTACCTCGCTTTCTCACTGAACACTTGGACACCTTTCCACATCCACGCCAACAAAGCTTCCCAGATCTCTTCAGCGGCCACGTCGTGTGACACAGAATGATGGCACAACTTATTGAGCTATCCTAATTAATGACTACTTAAGTTATTTACAGTTGTAGGTTCTAATTTAATTC
Organism: Oryctolagus cuniculus; assembly: GCF_051225735.1. Classification (NCBI taxonomy): domain Eukaryota; kingdom Metazoa; phylum Chordata; class Mammalia; order Lagomorpha; family Leporidae; genus Oryctolagus; species Oryctolagus cuniculus. The sequence continues at coordinate 233,678,947 of NC_142867.1, read as the reverse complement.
TCACAAAGACCCTAGAAGTAGCGCTATTATAGCTAAGCGCCCAGGGTTCACAAGCACGTACTAACTCATTCCTTCGACAAGGACTGCTCCCCGCGGGAGCACTGCAGGCCACGGGCTGCACAGGCTCGTGTCACTCACGACCTGCTTCACGGGCACTCAAAGCCCTTCGACCAGTGCACGTCAGGCTCTGGGGGCTGCACAGCCCAGTGTGCTCGGCCCAGGCTGGGGCAGGGTGGTCAGTGAGGGAACTTTCTGCTCCCTGGCGCCGCCTCCTTCCACCTCCATCAGACTGAGGACACACAGGACGCGGCTCTCACAGTGAGACTCTCCCAGCAGCTCTTAAATGCCAGCGCACACCAAGCGCTATTCACACTCAGCAAAGCGTGAACTATGGCACGTGTTCACAAATGTAGCCGCCCAGTCAGTCCTGCCACCAGTGTCTCCATCGGGAAGGAGACGGAAAGAAGAGGCTGCGGCTCCAAGGCAGGCGAGGCCGGGCGACCGCACACAGGTGGGGCGCAGGGCGGGGGCTCCTGTTTGAGGAGATGCAGCTCAGGAGAACAGCGGCTGCTGGGCTCCAACAGACGGCCGCCAGGTACACACGCAGGCCTTGGCACGTCAGTGCTCTGAGAAAGATTATCAGGTCTTCAGGTTCCACTTCATTCTTTTTCCTGATGACTGAGTTTAACACGCCAGGAGCTACATTTTAATGTTTCCTTCTGTGTGAAAATTTTCCTTGCTCAAATGCAGGTGGCTGTTTCTGTTTAAAAGGATGTCCTGGGGTGAGCACTGTAGCACAGGATGCCTGGGGTTGAGTCTCCCCTCCCCTCCCCTCCCCTTCCCTCCTGCTAATGTACACTCTGGGTGATGGTACAGTATGTGTGTCCTTGTCACACACATGAGACCTGGATGGAGCTCCTGGCTTCAGCCTGGCCCAGCCCTGGGCTGGGGAATGAACCTCCCCTGTGTGAGTGAGCACAGGCACACACATGTGTACTTTGCTTCTGGAGAGCTGGGCTGTGGCTGGTTTGAGGAACAGGAATCAAACGTGGGTCTTTCAGAACTAAAAGTCAGTTTCAAATCCAAGGTCAACCACAGCATTCCGAGGCCTAAAAAGCCTCTGAGGGAAGGGATCTTCACATTGCAGGAGGGCAGACAAAACCCAGTGGCAATAGCTGGAAGAGGCTGATTTCAGATGGCACATGATGCAGACAGGGATGGAGAGCTGACGCAGGCAAGGGTGCCACGTGGGCTGGGACCTGTGTGGTCTGAAAGCCCAGGCACCAGATCTGGTGGCGCATGACCAGCAGAGTGAAAGGCAGAGCCCAGGATGGCACTAACGGGGAACAGCACCCACGGTGAACAGAGGGAAACCGGCCCAGCTGTGTGGGGCCCGCGGGCTGCAGAAAAGGCTGGAATCCCACTCTCCTCAAGGTGAGAACCCATCAGGACACAGAAGACCGGAGAGCGCAGACGCGATGTGTGTTTCTGCGGAAGGTCTCCCTGCAGGCCGAAGGCGAGCAGACCCGCTGGGGACAGGGGCAGGGCGGCGGCAGTGGCCTGCAGGGCGGGTGGGTGCGGGGCTTATTCAGCAGTGCTGGCTGCTGCACTGGGTGTGGAGTGAGAGGAAGGGAGGACAAGGACAGCACCGGGGAGACGATGCCAGGGTCTCCAGTCCCTTTCCTCTCCCCAGGCCCTCAGCTGTCAAAGCCAGGCCAGGACCAGGATGTGAAGAGACCAGTGACCTGGCCCGGCTCAACCACAGGGTGCACTTTCACCCGCATCCCAACCAGCCTCTCAGGCCACCAGCCCACCTGCTTCTAACCTCCGGTCACAGGCCACCCTCGGCCGGGCTACCCCTCACTGCATACTTCCCACTCCCTCCTCAGGGTGCTGCTCAGAAGTCTGTCTGCAATGACCGGGTCAGCGTCTCCCTGAGCCAACACGGAGGGACCTAAGCTGCCCCCAAGGCTGCTGTGCACCCTGCAGCGGTCATTCTGCATGAGCTGAGCTCGCCGGCAGGGCGGGGGCACGGCCACGTTCTTTGGAGCCCACCAAAGCCCGTCACGTCCACGGCCCTGACACAAAGCGCCTGAGCGGCCATTCCTGTGTGACCCCGGCCGTGGGCCGTGACCTGCACCCACCTGAGCCCCTTCTGCCAGACACAAGCTGATGAGGTCTCCAGTTCTTTGCCTTATCTTTTCTGTCCTCAGGAGAGCACTCAAGAGGAGACCAACACCCTGTCCTCGTGGGGGCTTCCTTTCTGAATCCTGCTGACGAGCAGTTTGTCCACGAAGCCACCAGACAGGTGGTTAGTGCACTCCATGCCAGGACCACGAAAACCTGACAATCATGCCCCATCCACTGGCTGCGCCTGCCCAAAATGCCATCATCTGTGAAAAGCATTTAAAAAAAGTTGCCGGCACCACGACTCACTAGGCTAATCCTCTGCCTGCGGCACTGGCACCCCAGGTTCTAGTCCCAGTCGGGGCGCCGGATTCTGTCCCGGTTGCTCCTCTTCCAGTCCAGCTCTCTGCTGTGGCCCGGGAGTGCAGTGGAGGATGGCCCAAGTGCTTGGGCCCTGCACCCGCATCGGAGACCAGGAGAAGCACCTGGCTCCTGCCATCGGATCAGCACAGTGCACTGGCCACAGCACACCGGCCGCAGCGGCCATTGGAGGGTGAACCAACGGTAAAGGAAGACCTTTCTCTCTGCCTCTCTCTCTCACTGTCCACTCTGCCTGTCAAAAAAAAAAAAAAAAAAAAAAAAAAAAAAAAAAAAAGAAAGAAAAGAAAAGGTGTGTTTATTTATTTGAAAGGCAGAGTTACAGAGATGCAGAGGCAGAGAGAGAGAGAGAGAGAGAGAGGTCTTCCATCCCCTGGTTCACTCCCCAGATGGCCACAATGGCCGGAGCTGCACCAATCCAAAGCCAGAAGCCAGGGGCTTCTTCCAGGTCTCCCACGCAGGTGCAGGGACCCAAGGACTAGAGCCATCCTCTACTGCTTCCCCAGGCCATAGCAGAGAGCTGAATCAGAAGTGGAACAGCTGTGACTTGAACTGGCACCCATATGGGACGCTGGCACTGCAGGCAGCAACTGTACCCACCATGCCATGGCACCGGCCCCATGTTAAAAGCATTAAACCTGTGGCACAAAGAAGAAAGCAGATACATCTTGGTGGCCGGGGGGTCTAAGGAACAGACTAGAAACACAGGTGCTGTCAGGTCCAATTGTGGCTCTGTATCACCAGATGACTCTCACTTCTCCCTCGGAAGTGAAATACATACTAATCTGTCATTGTTACCAGACAGGTACAAAGACACACTTGATACTATACCCTCCAAGGCGCAGTTAGCATGATGGATCAAATGCCTTTAGAAGTATCTGTTCTGGGGCCTGTGTGTGGCACAGTGGCTTAAGCTGTCCTACCAGAGTGCCTGGGTGCAGTCCCAGCTCTACTTTGGATTCAGCTTCCTACTAATGTGCAATCAGGGAAAGCAGAAGGCGGCCCAGGTACGTGGGTCCCTGCCACCCACGTGGGAGATCTGGATGGGGTTCCTGGCTCCTGGCATCAGCCTGGCCCAGTCCTGGCTGTTGTGGGCATTTGGGGAATGAGCTGGCAAATGGAAGACTGACCTCTTGACTATAACCTCACGGAAGATCACAAGCTGGAGCCACCCAGCCAAGCCACTTCTGAATCCCTGATCCAGACACAGTGAAGTAATGCAGGCTTCTTGCTTTAAGCCACTCTACTGAGTGATTTGTTATGGGACTCAGAGTACGAATAAGTAGCTGTAATCACACAACTTGATAATGGCAGCACCATCCAGCACGCCCATGTGAGTGGCAGGGACTCAGCTGCTTGAGCCGTTATCATTGCCACCTCCCAGGGATGCACCACCAGAAAGCTGGGGGCGGAGGAGAGGCAGAGACCTGAACCCAGGCACTCCAACATGGGATGCAGGTGTCCCAAATGCCTACTCCAAGAAACAGGACTTTTGAATCCTGCTAGTCCTATTCTACAGCCTGAGCTCGCCACCATCACACCATGCAGGCTCCTCCACAGAGGAAAATGCCCAAGCGACCTCACAAGGGCAAGAGCCATGGCTGTCTTTAAAGCTGTATCCAGCTGAGACACCAGTCCCATACACCTGGCATCCCACAGGCATTATGTCAGAATGACAGGAGTCGGCACTGTGGCGGAGTGGGTTAAAGGCCAGCCTGCAGCACCAGCACCCCATATGGGTGTCGGTTCAAGCCCCGGCTGCTCCTCTTCCAACCCAGATCTCTGCTGTGGCCTTGGAAAGCAGTGGATGCACCTGCATGGGAGACCTGTAAGAAGCTCCTGGCTTCAGCTCAGCTCAGCTCGGGCCGCTGCGGTCATCTGGGGGAGTGATCCAGCAGATGGAAGGCCTCTTTCTCCCTCTCTCTCTCTCTCCCCCTCTCTCTCTGGCTCTACCACTCTCTGTAACTCTTTCAAATAAATAAAATTAATCTTTTTTTTTTTAAAAAAGAATCACAAATATTAAGAACAGATGGTGGAGTTATGGTGACATGTTCCATATTTTACTAAATTTGCATTTCCCCATAATATACATGTATTAAAGGGTTCGTGTCACTTGAATTCAACTTGAATTGGGACCTGAGTAAAAAGCAATTCAATCATCTAAATGCTCAGGGCAGGGGAGCTAGAAGACGGTCCTGAGGCTGAAACGGGCGTTCCCCGTATGGGGCAGTGTGGCTGTGCCGCGACGCTCCCGCAGATGCCAGAGCTTGGCTAGGCATTCGGCTTTCAGCGGCCATGGGATGAGACGCTACCGAAGGGTTTTAAGCTGAGGAGCAAAATGATCTCATTTGCATTCCTGAAAGCTTATTCGTGTTTCTGTATGAAAAAGCAGAGGAAGCATCAGCAGGGAGGAAATTGCGCAAGTGCAAAGGGATGGATGCGCCCGGCACCCTGCGAAGTGCTGAGCTGGATGCGCCCACAGCTGTGCTGCTTGGTAGACGCTGCTTGAAAATCACTACAAACAAATTTTCCCAAATCGCACACTGATGCACACCACGACAGATTTCAAAATTACCCAGTTTTACATTTATTGGCATGGAAGAAATTTTCGATATATTCTTAAGTGTTTTGAAAAGACAAATGGGGGCAGGTGTTGTGACACAGCAGATTAGGCCGCTGCCAGGGACACACACATCCCAGCTAACCACTTCTGATCTAGCGCCTGCTGATGCATCCTGGGAGGCAGCAGATGACGGCCCAAGTGCCTGGATCCCTGCCACCCACGTGGGAGACCCACATGGAGTTCGGGGATCCTGGTTCAGCCTGGCCCAGCCCTAGCTGCTATGGGCAACTGGGGAGTAAACCAGCGGACGGAACGTCTTCCCCATTCTCTCTCTCACTCTCCCTGTCACCGCCTTTCAAGTAGATGAAAAGAAATTAAAAAAAAAATTTAAGGAGAAAAATGAGCAACAGTAAATTTACTAGGAACCATTCTGTGCAAGAGAAGTGTGGGTGAAAACAGAAATCTGGGTGCAGTGCTATGGCACAGTGGGTAAAGCCGCCGCCTGCAATGCTGGCATCCCACATGAGTGCTGGCTCAGGTCCCAGCTGCTGCGCTTCCAACCCAGCTCCCTGCTGATGCACCTGGGAGAGCAGCGGAGGGTGGCCCAAGTGCCTGGGGCCCTGCACCCACGTGGGAGACCCGGATGAAACTTCTGGCTTCAGCCTGGTCCAGCCCCAACTACTGCAGCCATCCGGGGACGGAACCAGTGAGTGTAAGGTCTCTCTTTCTGTCTCTCCCTCTCTGTCTGTAATTCTGTCTTTCAAATAAATAAAATAATCTTAAAATTTTTTTTTTGAGGAAAAAAAAAAAGAAAGAAAACAGAAGTTGACCTGAAAGCTCACCAGACAGGGCAGCACTGCTGGGGCTGGGCGCGGGCGGCGTTTGCTTCCTTCCTCGGCCCTTTCTCTCCTTCTGAATTTTCTTTTTACTAATGAGAGCATTTTTTTCTTTCTTAAAAAAGAGTATTTGTTTGAAAGGCAGAGTAACAGAGGGAGGATGGGCAGAAAGAGGGAGAGACAGAGAGAGAGAAAGAAAGAGAGAGAGAGAGAGACTATCACCTGGTTTACTCCCCAGATAGTCCCAACAGCCAGGGCTGGGCCAGGCCACAGCAGGAGCCTGGAACTCCATCCTGGTCTCTCACACGGGTGCAGAGGCCCAAGTGCTTGAGCCGCCTTCCGCTGCTTCCCAGGTGCTGGACCGAAGTGGAAAGGGCTGGGACTGGAGCTCTGATTCGCTGGTATCACAAGTGGCAGCTAAACCCCCTATGCCATGCCAACCCCATTTTTTTTTTTTCATTTTATTTGAAACAGAGACACAAACACAGAGAGAGAGAGAGAGAGAGAGAGAGAGACAGAGACAGAGACAGAGATACAGAGAGAGAAAAACAGAGAGATCTTCCATCCACCCGTTTGCTCCCCAAATGCCTGCCACAGCCAGAAGCCAGGAACTCCATCAGGTCTCCTTCATGGGTGTCAGGGACCCGAGTACGTGAGGCAGCACCTGGTGCCTCCCGGGCGCACATCAGCAGGCAGCCACACTGGAAGCAGAGCTGGGACTTGAACCTCGGCACTCTGACATGGAACGCAGGCATCCCACGCAGTGCCTTAACCACTGCACCAAACTCCTGGCAGCTACGAGATACACATAACAGCACTTTCATTTGTGGAAAACAATAGAAAAAATAACAATTCTATATAATAAAGAACAAAATTTGGGGGCCAGCATTGTGGTATAGCGGGTGTAGCCACTGGCATCCCACATGGGCGGCAGCTCAAGTCCTGGCTGCTCCACTTCCTATCCAGCTCCCTTCAAACAGCCTGGGAAAGGAGGGCAGATGGCCCAAGTCCCTGGGCCCCTGCCGCCCACGTGGGAGACACAGAAAAAGCTCCTGGCTTCTGGCTTCAGCCTGGCCCAGCTCTGGTCATTGTGGCCACCTGGGGAGTAAACCAAAGGGTGGAAGGTATCTCTTGCTCTCTGTCTCTCCCTCTCTCTCTGTAACTCCAAATAATAATAACTTCCAAATAATAAATAAATAAATATTTAATTAAAAAAATTGAAGAAATGGCCGGCTAGGCCACTACGTCAGGATGAAAGCGGTTTCCGAGAGGAATTCCACTCACACTAACAACGAGTCTGTGATCAGCGCAGAAGTGCACTGACGCCCGGTGCCACGGGGCGGAGATGTGGCTTTCTGTGCTCAATCATGGTGCAAGGCTTCTGGCTTGGTAATGTTTCACTTTTTCTTTTTCTTTTCTTTCTTTTTTTTTTTTTTATTTGACAGGTAGAGTTATAGACAGTGAGAGAGAGAGACAGAGACAGAGAGAAAGGTCTTCCTTCCGCTGGTTCACCCCCCAAATGGCTGCCACGGCTGGCGCTGCGCTGATCCGAAGCCAGGAGCTTCTTCCTGGTCTCCCATGTGGGCGCAGGGCCCAAGCACTTGGACTGTCCTCCACTGACCTCCCGGGCCACAGCAGAGAGCTGGACTGGAAGAGGAGCAACCGGGACTAGAACCTGGCGCCCATATGGGATGCTGGCGCTGCAGGCAGAGAATTAGCCAAGTGAGCCACGGTGCTGGCCCCGTAACATTTCACTTTTAAAAAACATTAAAAGGGGGCCGGTGCTATGGCACAGCGGGTTAAACCGTGGCCTATAATGCCGGCCCATGTCCCTGGGCCCCTGTGGCCATTTGGGCAGTGAACCAATGGATGGATGATCTCTCTCTGTGTAACTCTACCTTTCAAATCAATCAATCAAGCTTTAAAAAACAAACATAAAGGGGCCGGCGCTGTGGCGCAGTAGGTTAATCCTCTGCCTGCGGCGCTGGCATCCCATATGGGTGCCGGTTCTAGTCCCGGTTGCTCCTCTTCCACTCCAGCTCTCTGCTGTGGCCCGGGAAGGCAGTGGAGGATGGTCCAAGTGCTTGGGCCCTGCGCCCTCATGGGAGACCAGGAGGAAGCACCTGGCTCCTGCCTTCGGATCAGCGTGGTGTGTCGGCCACAGCGGCCATTGGGGGGTGAACCAACAGAAAAGGAAGACCTTTCTTTCTCTCTCTCTCTCTCTCTCTCTCTCCACTCTGCCTGTCAAAACAAAACAAAACAAAACAAAAAACTAAAACAAAAACATAAAAGGAGAGTTAATGAAAGCAGTGTATCAGAGTTCCTTGCTTGTACTCTCCTTCTTGTTCTAATAATGCTTCAGACACAAACCTTTCACACCAGGAGGCAAGGCTGTGGGCGGCTCTGGGGCAGGGGAAGGAGGATGGACGGGTTCATAGCTGTCTTAACTCTGACTAAGACAGACGCTTCCCAACCAGAAGTCAATGATGAGACATTCATGGCGTGCCAGATCGTGAATGGCCACCAAAAAGGCAGAAACTAAACCAAGCCCCTACAACAAACTTCTGAGAGAAACTTTCTTAAAAACTAGGGAAGCATTATGCTAAGGATTTACTACCCTAACATTTAAGCAGATAAGTCATCTGCTAAGATTTTCGGGTCTTTTTATGAGGAACTGTTATGCAGCCCTTCAAAAAGGCCAGAATGTATCTTGCAGTCAAGAATCCCTTGGGGCCGGCGCTGTGGCACAGTGGGTAAAGGCACCGCCTGAAATGCTGGCATCCCATATCAGCGCTGGTTTGAATCCTGGCTGCTCCACTTCCCCCAGCTCTCTGCTACAGCCTGGGAAAGCAGTGAAAGATGGTCCAAGTCCTTGGACCCCTGCACCTGCATGGGAGACCCAGAAAAAGCTCCTGGCTCCTGGCTCCAGATTGGCCCATTTCCACTTGTTGCAGCCTTTTGGGGAGTGAACCAGGGGATGGAAGACCTCTCTCTCTCTCTCTCTCTCTTTCTCTCCCTCTCTCCTTCTGCCTCTCTGTAACTCTGCCTTTCAAATAATAAATAAATAAATATTAAAAAAAAAAAAGAAAAGAATCCCTGATTTTGGGGCAGGTCTTGTGGCGTAGCGGGTTAAGCTGCCACCTGCAATGCAGGCATCCTATATGGGTGATGTGGGCATTGGTTTGGCTCCCAGCTGTTCCATTTCCATCCCAGCTACCTGCTAATGTGGGATGGTCCAGGTCCTTGGGCCCTGCACCCACATGGGAGACCTGGAAGAAGCTCTTGGCTCCTGGCTTCAGTCTAGCCCAGCCTTGGCTGTTGGGAGTGAACCAGTGGTTGGAGGATCTCTCTCCTCTCTCTGACTCTCCCTCTCTCACTGTAACTCTGCCTTTCAAATAGAATAAAGCTTTAAAAAAAAAAAAAAAAAACCACAAGAACAAAAACAAAAAAGAGTCCCTGATATTTGTGACTTGGAAGGGTCTACATTAAGAAGAAGCAGTCCAGGAACCACTTTGTGGCCACAAGTAATTAGCAAGACAGATAGGAATCATAGTTGATAAGCCTGTTTCAGACCTTGGTCTAAGTCCCGGGAGTGGCTGTTCAGCCTGGTGGTTAGGATGCCAGTTCCACACGGCAGTGCCTGGGTCTGAGTCCAGTTCTCACTCCAGCTTCCTGCTACTGTGCACCTGGGGAGGCAGCGGTGACCTTCCCAGTGACTGTGCTCCTGCTCCCCACGGAGGAGACCTGGATGGAGTCCTTGGCTCCTGGCCAGCTCCAGCCCAGCCGCCGCTGCTGCAGGCATTTGAGGAGTGAACCACTGGATGAGAACTCTGTCTCTCAAATAAATAAAATATTTTTTAAAAATAGCTAAGCCTTGCACTAAAGGACTGAATCAAGATGAAAGTAAAGGACCAGCCCCACTGCTGTACTGTGTGTGTTGTACGTACCGCAAGATGATATCCCAACAGCCCACAGCCCAGGCATAAGGCGCTGGTCTGCACATCGACCAGGTTAAGTGTTTAAAAGCAAACAAGCACAGTGTGTCCTGGGCGAAGGAACGGGAGGCACCCTGTGAGACAGGAGCCTGGGCTCTAAGCTCACCCCACCAGAAGGACAGGAGATGAGGAGCGCAGCACTGGCCCCACGGCCGTTGTAACATTAGCAGAGACTGCATGCAGATCCCAGGAGAATCCCAGACACGTGACACAGCATCGAACTACCCTGTGAGACGTTCTCGTCGTGCCCCACTGGAGTCTACAGCCTTGTGGTGGCTGCCAGGGCCCACGGAACCCTCAGAGGCATCATGCCAGGTCTCTCTGCATCTGCTGAATGGGACGATGCACTCTGTGAGTTAAGCCCCCAAACCTACTAAACTCAGCGTGACTTTGGCTGAAATAACCAGCCCAATCTTACAGCTGATAAAGAGTCAGAACCGGGACCGGCACGGTGGCATAGCGGGTAAAGCTGCCGCCTGCAGTACCAGCATCCCATATGTGTGCCAGTTTGAGTCCCGGCTGCTCCACTTCTAATCCAGCTCTCTGTTATGTCCTGGGAAAGCAGTAGAAGATGGCCCAAATCCTTAGGCCCCTGCACCCGCGAGGGAGACCCAGAAGAAGTTCCTGGCTCCTGGTTTCGGATTGGCACAGCTTTAGCCGATGCGGTCATCTGGGGAGTAAACCAGCGGATAGAAGACCTATTTCTCTCTCTCTCTGTAACTCTGACTTTCAAGTAAATAAATAAATCTTTAAAAAAAAAAAAAAAGAGAGAGAGAGAGAGAGAACCACGGCTGGTGCTGTGGCATAGTGGGTAAAGCTGCCACCTGCAGTGCTGGCATCTCATATGGGTGCCAGTTCAAGTCCTGGCTGCCCCACTTTTGAACCAGCTCTCTGCTGTGGCCTGGGAAAGCAGTGGAATATGGCCCATGTCCTTGGGCCCTTGCACCAGTGTGGGAGACCTGGAAGAAGCTCCTGGCTCCTTGCTTCGGATTGACAAGCTCCGGCTGCTGCGGCCATCTGAGCCCCTCGCTCTCTCTCTGCCTCTCTTTCTCTCTCTGTGTAACTCTGACTTTCAAATAAATAAATACATCTTGGGGAAAAAAAAGAGTCAGGACCCCATCCTGGGTCTAACTCATAGCCTCAAACTCTTAACACTCTGCAATACCAGATGGAGCCCGCAGTACAGGGCCTACCTCAATGCTTAATATAAATTAGCAAATCATCTAAGTTCTAGTAACAACATCCTTCCAAGGCAAGTATTCTTAGCCCAGCTTGCAGCTGCAGACAGGTAAAACTGTGGCAGAATGGATGTACCTGCGGTGCCGGAGAGGCCACGGCTTTCTCAAAACCTTCCCAAGCTCCTCCAGCCTTGCGTATGAAATTTAGGTGTACAACGGGGGGGGGGAGCAGCGGGTGCTGACGTCGCTGGCCTCAGCTCTGAGGATGTGACTGCTTCCCACAGGGGCCCCCACTGCCTTCTCTCTGAGGACCAGAAGCCGAGTCTGTAGAGCGAACGGCCCCTCCCTGCCCTGGAGCACGACGGTGGAGCGGAGACAGCAGCAGCCTGGAAGAGGAGGCCAGCTCTGCCGTTAGGACTCCAGGATTCCAGACACCCTAATTCCACAACCCCGAGTGCGAGGCCAAAGGAGCTTTGTTTTCGTTTTAACACACCCGACGCACGCGCTCCAGGAGCCCTCACAGACAAGTCAAAGCGGACAGATGGGTCAGCCCCTGTTGGAATGCAGCCTGTGTGCTGACGGCACAAAGGCTAGCAGCAGGCTGGCACCGCCGCACAAACTCCTCTTGGACATCCCAAGGTAATTCTGCAAGTAGCAGCCGGCGAAACATCCGCTTCCCCTCAACCCCACAGCCCTAACTTCTCTGTTTTGGCAAAACACTACTTAAAACATTGTTGGGATGATCTTGAGGGTGAAGAGAAAACACCTGGGTGAAGTGTATTTCAATGGCTGGGACCAGAAACTTCCATTTATAACAATGCTAAAAAAAGGCCCCAACTATGCTGTGCAGAAAGATGGAACATGTTTTAAAAGTTGTGAAGAATAAAGTGGCCCACTGACCTAGCTCACCTGAAACGAGACGATGGTTGCGAGAGTGTGAGGGCTATCTCACTGCAAGAGAACACTCATCAGACCTCCAGCCAGTGCAGACAGCAGGAGAGACAGCTCTTCAGCTGTGCATGGGACAGCCTTGGGCTACCCAGGTCTGCAAAGGAGAAGCAATCAGCATAAACCTGGAGGTGGCTACACCAGGAACCAACTTGTGGATCCTCACACTTTCGATCCTGCCTTTTTTTTTTTTTTTTTTTTTTTTTTTTTTTTTTTTTTGACAGAGTGGACAGTAAGAGAGACAGAGAGAAAGGTCTTCCTTTGCCGTTGGTTCACCCTCTAATGGTCACTGCGGCCGGCGCATCATGCTGATCCGAAGGCAGGAGCCAGGTGCTTCTCCTGGTCTCCCATGGGGTGCAGGGCCCAAGCACTTGGGCCATCCTCCACTGCACTCCCTGGCCACAGCAACCGGGACAGAACCCGGCGCCCCGACCGGGACTAGAACCCGGGGTGCTGGCACTACAAGGTGGAGGATTAGCCTATTGAGCCGCGGCGCCAGCCCGATCCTGCTCTTTGTAATAGCAGTGGCTTGCCCCTTTTCTCACAGAGATTGGCTTCCTCTGAAATAACACCAAGTGGCTTATACAATGGGCCATATACTACGTTTATAAGTTGGTTTTTAAAAAGATTGATTTATTTATTTGAAAGCCAAAGTTACAGAGAGAGAGAGAGGGAGAGAGAGAGGGAGATATCTTCCATCCACTGGTTCACTCCCCAAATGGCCACAATGGCCTGTGCTGGACCAAGCCGAAGCCAAGAGATTCTTTTGGTTCTCTCATGCGGGTGCAGGGGCCCAAGCACTTGTGCCATCCTCCACTGCCTTCCCAGGCTCATTAGCAGGGAGCTGGATTGGAAGTGGAGCAGCCAGGACTCAAACCAGTGCCCATATGGGATGCCAGAGTCATAGGCAGTGGCTTGGCCCGCTGGCTACATGACAAGGCCAGTACCACAAGCTGTTTTTGGATAAATGGGAAGTATAATCAACCCCTTTCTTTGTTCTAACAAAAACTCATCCACAATTCTAAAGAGTGCCACAGCCACACGGGGAAGCTCTTGTGGCACGGTGAACACACAGGTCCTGGGCTGAGTGTTCTCGGGCAGCACCCTTACAGCAGAACTGGCTCCCGCAGAGTGAAGACGGCACACCCCGTCTCGGGGGGCCAAGGAGAGCAGATGCCATTATTCCTACAACCCCCAACCAGGAGAAGGAGCTGCAGGGCCACCGACAAGGTCATTTTCTGAAGGAAACAGAGTTTTGGTTTCCAAGATGGAAAACACAGAGCTGGTCACAGGTCTCCTTATTCACACACTGCTACACCTCCTGAATCGAAGGCTCACCTGTGAAGGGGTGTGCCTTGCTGAGCCCAAGTTCTACTAGGAATTACTCTGAGCACTACAGATGCTTCTCCCAAGAGACCAAGACCTTAAGTGATGGTGAGAACCACAGACCATGCACAGATGAGCGGTGAGTGAGCAACACACTTCACAAACCGCTGGAGGAAGGAGTGCACACAGAGGACAGCTGACTCTGCCACTCCCATTTCTAGACAACTGAGTGAAATCACGGAATCACCTTGACCATTTCCCATTTAACCAGCCAAATCAACCCCACACCCAAGATGGCTCGGGCTGTCATCGCCTCTTCTGCAGGCGTTTACTCTGTACTTAAGTGTCCTCCCACCCATTCCCAACCTAAACTCAGGTTGCAGATTCTTTTTTTTTTTTTTTAATTTATTTATTTATTTGAAAGTCAGAGTTACAGACAGAGAGAAGGTGAGGCAGAGAGAGGGAGAGGGCTTCCATCTGCTGATTCACTCCCCAACTGGCCACAAAGGCCGGAACTGTGCCAATCCGAAGCCAGGAGCCAGGAGCTTCTTCCAGGTCTCCCACATGGGTGCAGTGCCCCAAGCACTTGGGCCATCTTCTACTGCTTTCCCAGGCCACAGCAGAGAGCTAGATTAGAAGTGGAGCAGGGCTGGCACCACGGTTCACTTGGCTAATCCTCTGCCTGCAGCACCGGCACCCAGATTCTGTCCTGGTTGCTCCTCTTCCAGTCCAGCTCTCTGCTGTGGCCTGGGAAGGCAGTGGAGGATGGCCCAAGTGCTTGGGCCCTGCACCCGCATGGGAGACCAGGAGGAAGCACCTGGCTCCTGCCTTTGGATCGGCGCAGCGCGCCGGCCGCATAGCAGCCATTTGCGGGGTGAACCAATGGAAGGAAGACCTTTCTCTCTGTCTCTAACTCTGCCTGTCAAAAAAAAAAAAAAAAAAAAAAAGAAGAAGAAAGAAGAAGAAAGAAGAAGAAAGAAGAAGAAAGAAGAAGAAGAAGAAAGAAGAAGAAAGAAGAAGAAGAAGAAGGAAGAAAGAAGAAGAAGAAAGAAGAAGAAGGAAGAAAGAAGAAGAAGAAAGAAGAAGAAGAAGAAGGAAGAAGGAAGAAGAAGAAAGAAGAAGAAGAAGAAGGAAGAAGGAAGAAGGAAGAAGGAAGAAGGAAGAAGGAAGAAGGAAGAAGGAAGAAGGAAGAAGGAAGAAGGAAGAAGGAAGAAGGAAGAAGGAAGAAGGAAGAAGGAAGAAGGAAGAAGGAAGAAGGAAGAAGGAAGAAGGAAGAAGGAAGAAGGAAGAAGGAAGAAGGAAGAAGGAAGAAGGAAGAAGAAGAAGAAGAAGAGGAGCAGCCGGGACTCGAACTGACACCGATATGGGATGCCAGCACTGCAGGCAGAAGCTTTGCCCGCTAGGCCACAGTGCTGGCTCCGCAGATTAATTGCTAATTCAAAGCTCCGATCTTTTAACAAATTTACTCACTAAACATTTATTGAACATCTTACCTAATGTGCCAAGCACTGTTCCAGTGGCTGAGAACATTTTCTTGGAGCTATAGATAGGTCCTCCTATCTCTAACTCCCACTATCTGCAAAATACCTGCCGGTCACCCTGATGGAGCCCAACCTGCCCTTGCAACCCTACCCCACTAGTCCGCTGACTTCCTCAGGCTAACCACTGCCTTCCAATCCAACAGTCTTCTGTCCCTGTTCAGATAAGAACCTCCCCCAGGGCAAAGTTTTAGAAGAATGAAGCAGCCCTGGAGTTCCAACCTCACCTCCCACCTCTTATCTTGTCTCCTTTTGAACACCTGTGATAAGTGAATCACGGCACTATCCTATTGCTTGACTGCACTCTGGTCTGAAAACGGTTTTCTTTTTTTTATATTTATTTATTTATTTGAGAGCAGAGACACAGAGAGGAGAGAGAGAGAGAGAGAGAGAGATCCTCCATCCGCTGGTTCACTCCCCAGATGGTTACATGAGCCAGGGCTGGGCCAGACCAAAGCCAGGAGCCGGGAGCTTCTTTTAGGTCTCCAACATGGGTGCAGGGGTTCTGCTTGGGCCATTTTCCACTGTTTTCCCAGGCCATAGCAGAGAGCTGGGTTAGAAGTGGAGCAGCCAGGACTTGAATCGGCGCCCGTATGCACTGCAGGCGGTGTTACCTGCTACACCACAGTGCCGGCCCCACCTCATTCTGTTTTGTGGCTCACATCAAATAAGGATCACAGATAGGATTCAAGCCCTATCTGACTTCAACATCTGAGTGCTTTTATTTTTTTATTTTTTTTAAGAAGTCTTTTTTTTTTTTTTTTTTTTTTTTTGACAGGCAGAGTGGACAGTGAGAGAGACAGAGAGAAAGGTCTTCCTTTTCCGTTGGTTCACCCTCCAATGGCCGCCGCGGCCAGCGCGCTGCGGCCGGCGAAGAAGGCATTTTTTAAAAATTTATTTATTGGGGCCGGTGCTGTGGCATAGTGGGTAAAGCCGCCGCCTGCAGTGCTGGCATCCCATATGGGCGGCAGTTCGAGTCCCAGCTGCTCCACTTCCAAACCAGCTCTCTGCTATGGCCTGGGAAAGCAGTAGAAGATGGTCCAAGTCCTTGGGTCCCTGAACCCACGTGGGAGACTGGGAAGAAGCTCCTGGCTCCTGGCTCCAGAGCTTGTGGCCATTTGGGGAGTGAACCAGCGGATGGAAGACCTCTATCTCTCTCCCTCTGTCTCTCCTTCTCTGTGTAACTCTTTCAAATAAATAAATCTTTTAAAAAATTTATTTATTTATGCTTATTTACTTGAAAGGTAGAGTGACAGAGAGAAAGAAAGAAAAGGAGAGAAAGATCTTCCATCTGCTGGTTCACTCCCCAATACTCACCACAGCTGGGGCTGGGACAGGCTAAAGCCAGGAGCTAGGAACTCCATCCAGGTCTCCAGCAAGGGGGGGCGGGAACCCACAGAGTAAGCCATTGCCTGCTGACTCCCAGGTGCATCAGCAGGGAGCTGATTAGAAGCAGAGGCAGTACTTAATCCCAGGCACTTGGTATGCGATGAGGAGTCCCAAGCAGCGGCCTAATCCACTGTGCCACAATGCCTGCCCCTTCCCTGCCCTTTTCTAGAAAAAAAAAAAAAGATTTTATTTATTTGAGAGGCAGAGTTACAGATAGTGAAAGGGAGAGACAGAGAGAAAGGTCTTCCATCCGTTGGTTCACTCCCCAAATGGCTGCAACGGCCGAGCTGTACCGATCAGAAGCCAGGAGCCAGGAGCCTCTTCCAAGACTCCTAGGTGGGTGCAGAGCCCCAAGTGCTTGGGTCATCCTCCACTGCCTTCCCAGGCCACAGCAGAGAGCTGGATCGGAAGAGGAGCAGCCGGGACTAGAACTGGCGCCCATACAGAAGAAGTGACACACAGAGAGGGGGGTCTTCCATCTGCTGGTCACTCTCCAAGTGGCTTGAGCCAGGTGGAAGTCAGGAGCTAGGAGAGTCATCCGGGTCTCCCAGGTGGGTGGCAGGGGCCCAAACACTCAGGCCATGCTCTGCTGCTATGCCCAGGACATTAGCAGGGAGCTGGATCGGATATGGAGCAGATGGGACACGAATCGGTGCCTGTACGGTATGCCAGCATCGCATGCAGTAGCTTTATCCAGTACGCCATAACACCAGCCTCCCTCCCTTTTCTCATTAAGCTTTTTAAGCATTTGGGTGCTTAATCACCTATCTGGTTAATGGAGCTTACCGTTTGTTCAGTTTCCTTGAGAATCTAATGAAAGTATAGTCTCCTTTCAAAGAAATGCTCTCGTGCACATCACGAAACTGTGCACAGACTCCCAGGGTCTGAGTCCCCCAGGTCCACCCACGGCTTCCTGCCAGGTTAAGAACTTGGGGTGAATATGGCGGATGGGAGCTCAGCACACACTCCCTCTTCTTCATGCTCCTTGTCGGGTGTCAGAGGCTAGAAAGTGAGACACTGCCCGGCAGGTGCATCAGCAGGAGCTGCGTCAGAACCCGAGTAGCTGGGACTCGAGCCGGCATCCCGACAGGACACGAGCGCACCAGGAGCGGCAGCTCAGCCTGCTGCGCCACAGTGCCTTCCCTGGAGTCTGCCTCTGCAGCACCCCCACTAAGGGGGAGCCACACTGCACTCCACAGTAAGTCCTTCTGGGCAGGCAGGCGTCTGGGGCTCAGGACGCCCACATTTCCTATTAGCGTGTTCAGGTTCACGTCCAGGAAAGCTTCCTGCTGCTGCACATCCCGGAGCCCTACTACCCACAGGGGAGACCCAAACTTAGTCCCGGCCCAACCCTGGGTGTAGTGGCCATCTGGGGAATGAGCCAGTAGATGGAAGAGCTGTCACTCTAGCTTTTAAATAAAATAAACAAATCTTCTTCTAAAAATCCATAAAACTGCACAGCAAAAAAGCCAATTTTACTATTTACTAATTTAAAATATTTTAGGGGAGGAAAAAAGCTAAATTAGGAAAACATACCAGAAAAATGAAGGACAATAAAGTTTTGAAGCTTTTAATCTATGAGGAAGAAAGAATGTATCCTGACCAGAAATCCACCATAAGGACTGGGACTCCGCCGCAGGGGACACTCATCAGAAACAAACTCCAGCTCCTACCAGGAGGTCGCGGGGAGCCAGGCACGCACCTCAGCAGAACCCCACCCAAGCACCGAATAGAGAGAAAACACAAATGACTCTGGCGGCCTTTGGGTCATAAAATAAATCTGACCAGGGAAGAGTAAGCCTGCTTTCAAGGCTAGGCTGACGGCCACACAGATCACACACCTCAGGACTCGCCTCCAACAAGCCAACCATGCCTTGTGACCACCGAACCGTGCCTCGGGAACCCCCTCCTTCCAGAAAACCTACAAGGACTCAGAGAGAGCAGGTGCTAGACCAGACACAACAGGTTTAGGGATCAGAGAACTGTCCTGAAAGCAATGAAGTCCTGGAGGAGACCCCCAGGGAGACCAGGAGCCACACCTGCAGCAGGGAGGTCCCAGCCGCTCACCCGCTCCAGTCACCCTAGGAAGAGCTTTTTAAAAAAGGCATTTACAGGGGCGGCGCTGTGGCACAGCGGGTAAAGCCACCACCTGTAATGCCTGCATCCCATACGGGCGCAGGCTCGATTCCGGCTACCTCACTTTCAATCCAGTTTCCTCTAATATACCTGGGAAAGCAGCAGGAGACAGCCCACACTCTTGGGCCCCTGCACCCATGTGGGAGACCAGGAAGAAGCTCCTGGCTCCTGGCTTCAGCCAGACCCAGCGCCTGCCATCTCAGCCATCAGGGGAGTGAACCAGCAGATGGAAGCTCTCTCTCTGCCTTTCAAACAAATAAGGGACTCTTTGAAAAAAATAATGTCAAATTTCAGCACTGATAAACATTTTTTCACATGCATTTTTTTTATTTATTTATTTTTAAACTTTTATTTAATTAGCCGGAACCGTGGCTCACTTGGCTAATCCTCCACCTGCGGTGCCCGGGTTCTAGTCCCGGTTGCTTCTCTTCCAGTACAGTTCTCTGCTGTGGCCCGGGAGGGCAGCAGAGTATGGCCCAAGTGCTTGGGCCCTGCACCTGCATGGGAGACCAGGAGGAAGTAAGTACCTGGCGCCTGGCTTCAGATCGGCGTAACCCCAGGCGTGGCGGCCATTAGGGGAGTGAACCAACAGAAGAAAGACCTTTCTCTCTGTCTCTCACTGTCTATAACTCTCTCTCACTGTCTAACTCTGCCTGGAAAAAAAAAAAGGCAAAAAATCTTTTATTTAATAAATATAAATTTCAAAAGTACAACTTTTGGATTATAGCGACTTTTCCCCTCATAACCTCCCTCCCACCTGCAAACATCCCATCTCCCACTCCCTCTCCCATCCCATTCTTCATCAAGATTCATTTTCAATTATCTTTATATACAGAAGATCAACTTGGTATATACTAAGTAAAGATTTCAACAGTTTGCACCCACACAGATACACAAAGTATAAAGTACTGTTTGAGTAGTAGTTTTACCGTTAATTTGCATAGTAAAACACATAAGCACAGAGATCCTACATGGAGAGCAAGTGTACAGTGAGTCCTGTTGTTAATTTAACAATTGACACTCTTATTTATGATGTCAGTAATCACCCGAGGCTCTTGTCATGAGCTGCCAAGGCTATGGAAGCCTCTTGAGTTCACCAACTCCAACCTTATTTAGACAAGGCAATAATCAAAGTGGAAGTTCTCTCCTCCCTTCAGAGGAAGGTACCTCCTTCTTTGATGGCCCCGTTCTTTCTACTGGGATCTCACTCACAGAGATCTTCCCTAGAGGTCTTTTTTTTTTTTTTTTTTTTTTTTTGCCACAGTGTCTTGGCTTTCCATGCCTTAAAAAAAAAAAAACTCTCATGGGCTCTTCAGCCAGATACGAATGCCTTAAGGGCTGATTCTGAGGCCAGAGTGCTGTTTAGGGCATCTGCCATTCTATGGGTCTGCTGTGTATCCCGCTTCCCATGTTGGATCGTTCTCTCCTTTTTAATTCTATCAGTTAGTATTAGCAGACACTAGTCTTGTTTATGTGATCCCTTTGACACTTAATCCTATCATTATGATCAATTATGAAAGGACACTGATCATTTTGATTTTTTTTTTAAGATTTATTTATTTATTTGAAAGTCAGAGTTACACAGAGAGAGGAGAGACAGAGAAAGATTGAGAGAGAAAAGTCTTCCATCTGATGGTTCACTCCCCAATTGGCCACAACGGCCAGGCTGTGCTGATCCGAAGCCAGGAGCTTCTTCTGGGTCTCCCACGCGAGTGCAGGGGCCCCAGGACTTTGGCCATCCTCCACTGCTTTCCCAGGCCATAGCAGAGAGCTGGTTTGGAAGTGGAGCAGCCGGGTCTTGAACCGGTGCCCATATGGGATGCTGGCACTTCAGGCCAGGGTGTTAACCCGCTGCACCACAGCGCCGGCCCCGATCACTCTGACTTGTAAGATGGCATTGGTACATGCCACCTTGATGGGACTGATTTGGAATCCCAGCTCTACCATTAGGGATAAGTCCTAGTAAGCATGTGCCAAACTATACACCTATTCTCTCTCTTATTCCCACTCTTATATTTAACAGGGATCACTTTTTCAGTTAAATTTTAAACACCTAAGAATAATTGTGTGTTAATTAAAGAGTTCAGCCAGTGGTATTAAGTAGAACAAAAAAAAAATACTAAAAGGAATAAAATAGTAAGTTGTTCCTTGACAGTCAGGACAAGGGCTGATCAAGTCATTGTTTCTCATAGTGTGCATTTCACTTCTACAGGTTTCCTTTTAGGTCCACATGCATTTTGAAGCACAAGCCCTGAGGTCTGTTATCAAAAGAAATTGTGGGGCCGGCGCCGCGGCTCAGTAGGCTAATCCTCTGCCTTGCGGCGCCGGCACACCGGGTTCTAGTCCCGGTCAGGGCACCGGATTCTGTCCTGGTTGCCCCTCTTCCAGGCCAGCTCTCTGCTGTGGCCAGGGAGTGCAGTGGAGAATGGCCCAAGTACTTGGGCCCTGCATCCCGTGGGAGACCAGGAGAAGCACCTGGCTCCTGCCTTCGGATCCGCCTGGTGCGCCGGCCGCGGCAGCCATTGGAGGGTGAACCAACGGAAAAGGAAGACCTTTCTCTCTGTCTCTCTCTCTCACTGTCCACTCTGCCTGGCAAAAAAAAAAAAAAAAGAAAAGAAAGGAAATTGTGCTGAAATCTGGAGGACAGAACTTCAAAATGAGTCTGTAAATACGAAAGTCATTGTCCCCTGGCTCCAGCAGTCTCTATTTCCTATCACAGACCAGAATACGTAGGAGGAGGGAGGAAGAGAGACAAGGAGGTATCGAGTGCTCTGTTACTGCTGGTGGTATGATTTTTTGCCTTCCACAGAAAACTGCAAAGCCAAGCAGCAGGGCCGGCATACAGCCATCCACACACCTGCCAGACAATGAACAGGTTCCGAGGAAGCCACCGGACCCTTCACACACCCCGCTTCCCTTGCCCACTTTGTCGCAGGTGAAAACAAACAGGTGGAAAAGATTCGACCCTATTTTGGCAATTCTAACATTAGGCCGCCTCCAGCTGACGTTAGTTGTTGCTCTTGAAAAGGGACAGCAGAGGAACAGGGAGAAAAGCCAGCTGCATCTTCTGTCTGCAGTGAACTCTGCTTAATGAAGGCAAACTATTACTCAAAGTCTTGGTCTCCCTCAGGGCAAAAGTCATTCATCGTTTGGTGAGACAAGCTACACAAACAGGAAGAGTTGTGATAGCAACTTTGACGAAAAGCTGGCAAATAAGAGAACAGGGAAAAAATGTTAATACAAGTCACCAACACTGGCCTGGAGCACACAGCTTTCCCATGTAATACAAGTCACCAACACTGGCCTGGAGCACACAGCTTTCCCATGTAATACAAGTCACCAACACTGGCCTGGAGCACACAGCTTTCCCATATAATTTAAATGCATCATAATAGCAGGCAGCAAGCAGGCTGTTCCTAAAAATAAACTCACCGCGATTCAAGGGGGCACAGAACACACATCTTCCCTGTCATCCTGCCGTGCGGTCAGACTGTCTGCCTGACACCACCACCTTGTGGGGACCGCTCCCACCTCTAGGGGTCAGCTGTTACAACCTCTTGTTCCCCACACCCACAGGGCTTGCATGGACATGCTGTAATGACCCCCGCTCAGTCACACGACCCCACAGAACCTAGGCCTGCTTGCTCTGGCTGCAGAAGGCCCTCAACCCGAGCCAAGGCTTTCTGGCTCGGGGGTCTCTCACCACCGTCCCCAGCGACTCCCCCTTTCCTTCCCTGGGTCCTGTGCTGAGTCTTTGTGCTCCCTGCGATATCTCACCTGACAGACACATCAGGTGGAAGTCACAGCCACTCCCAAGACACATGTCAAGACCAAACAGGAAAGAACAGTGCTGCGGTGTAGCTGGTAAAGCCGCCGCCTGCAGTGCTGGCGTCCAGGTGGGCGCCAGGTCAAGTCCCAGCTGCTCCACTTCCAGCTCTCTGCTATGGCCTGGGGAAAACAGTAGAAGATGGCCCAAGTCACTGGGCACCTGCACCCTGTGGGAAACCCGGAGGAAGCTCCTGGCTCTGGCTTTGGCCTGGCTCAGCCCTGGCTGTTGCAGCCATTTGGGGAGTGAACTAGAGGACGGAAGATCTCTCTCTCTTTCCCTCTCTGCCTCTGCCTCTCTGTAACTCTGCCTTTCAAATAAATAAATAAATCTTTAAAAAAAATAGAAAAAAACAAACAGGAAAGAGAAAGTTCTCAAAACAACCAGGAACACCAGGAGGCAGGAATCAATGGTGTCCAGGACACCTACCACAAGCACCGTTAAAATTAAAGCGGGGCCAGTGCTGTGGTGCAGCGGGTGGAGCCGCCGCCTGCAGTGCCAGTATCCCATATGGGCACCGGTTCTAGTCCCAGCTGTTCCTCTTCCCATCCAGCTCCCTGCTGTGGCCTGGGAAAGCAGTAGAAGATAGTCCACGCCCTTAGGCCCCTGCACCCACGTGGGAGACCCAGAAGAAGCTCCTGACTCCTGACTTTGGATCGGCTCAGCTCCAGCCGTTGAGGCCATTTGGGGAGCAGGCCAACAGATGGAAGACCTCTCTCTCTCTCTGTCTCTACTTCTCTCAGTAACTATCTTTCAAATAAATAAAAATAAATCTTTTTTTTTTTTTTTTTGACAGGCAGAGTTAGACAGTGAGAGAGAGAGACAGAGAGAAAGGTCTTCCTTCCATTGGTTCACCCCCTAAATGGCTGCAAAGGCCGGCGCTGCACCCATCTGAAGCCAGGAGCCAGGTGCTTCCTCCTGGTCTCCCATGCGGTGCAGGGCCCAAGCACTTGGGCCATCCTCCACTGCCTTCCCGGGTCACAGCACAGAGCTGGACTGGAAGGGGGGCAACCAGGACAGAATCCGGTGCCCCGACCGGGACTAGAACCTGGGGTGCTGGCGCTGCAGGTGAAGGATTAGCCTAGTGAGTCACGGCGCCGGCCAAAATAAATCTTTTTAAAAAAATTAAAGTGGGAAAAGAAAAATGAAAAAAAAAAAAAACAAAAAAACCCTGAAGTGGAGGGGAGGGGAGGGGGGCGTTGTGGCGCAGCAGGGTAAGCCCCTGCTCAGGATGTCTGTGTCCTGTATCAGAGTGCCTGGTTCAAGTCCAGACTCCATTTCCTATCCAGTTTCCTGCTTATGTACACTCCAGGAAGCAGCAGATGGTGGCTCAAATACTTGGGTTCTTACCACCCCTGTGGAATGCCTGGATGGAATTCCAGGTTTCCGCGGGCATTTGGAGTGAACCAGAAGATGGAAGATCTGTTTTCCTGTGTCTTTCAAATAGGAAAATTAAACTTTTTAAAAATTAAGTAATAAAAGAAGAAACTTACTGTGAGACGTCAAAATAGCTGTGTGGCAAATGTTAAAGCAAGACTTGGAGGCGGGCATTTGGCACAAAGGGTAAGATGCCACTTGAGACGCCTGCATTCCATACTGAGGCGCCGGGGCTCAAGTCCTGGCTGCACTCCCAACTCCAGCCTCCTGCTGATGCCAACCCTGGGAGGCAGCAGCTGTGGTTCAAGTCGTCAGGTCCCTGCCACACACGGGAAACCTGGACTGAGTTCCTGACTCTTGGCTTCAGTCTGGCCCAGCCCTGCCTGTTGGGGGTGTTTGGAGAGTAAACAGGTGGATGGCAGACCTCTGTTTCTGTTTATCTTTATCTCTCCACCTTTCAAATAAACAAATAAAAGAAATTAAAATTCAATTAAATAAGATTTTTAAAAAATAACAGGGGAAGGGGAGCCAGGCAGTGTGGTGCAGCGAGGTAGGCCCTAGCATCCCATGTGGGCAACAGTTCAAGTTTCGGCAGTTCCACCTCCAATCCAACTTCCTGGTAATGTGCCAGGGGGAGCGGTGGATGACAGTCCAAGTGCTTAGGCCCCTGCCATCCCTGAGGAAGATCGGGTAGAGTTCCAGGCTCCCAACTTCAGCATGGCCATGCCCTGGCTGTTGTAGCCATTCAGGGAGTGAATCAGCTGCTGAATGATTTCTCTTTCTCTGACATTTTGCTTTTCAAATAAATAAATAAATCTTTTACAAAAAGAGAATATTCAGGAATATTGCTCTCATTATTAACAGTTTTTCAGAAGCAAGTTTTGTACTATAAATCATAAAGTTTAAATATTTAAAATGTAATTTTTTTTTTTTTGACAGGCAGAGTGGACAGTGAGAGAGAGAGACAGAGAGAAAGGTCTTCCTTTGCCGTTGGTTCACTCTCCAATGGCCGCCGCGGCTGGCGCGCTGCGGCCGGCGCACCGCGCTGATCCGATGGCAGGAGCCAGGAGCCAGGTGCTTTTCCTGGTCTCCCATGGGGTGCAGGCCCAAGCACCTGGGCCATCCTCCACTGCACTCCCTGGCCACAGCAGAGAGCTGGCCTGGAAGAGGGGCAACCGGGACAGAATCCGGCGCCCCGACCGGGACTAGAACCCGGTGTGCCGGCGCCGCTAGGTGGAGGATTAGCCTAGTGAGCCGCGGTGCCGGCCCTTAAAATGTAATATTTTTATGAATGTTTTATAATATACAAAGTACCTCAATAGCATATGATAATAACTATATATACACATATATGGTCCATATATATTGAGATTTGCTTGCTCAAAAAACCCTGCGGGAGCAAGCGCTTGGGCCTGGTGGTTAAGACACTGGTTAGGATGCCTGTGTCCCGTATCAGGGTTCCTGGGTTCAGAGCCTGGCTCTCGCTCCTCATTCCAGCTTCTTGCTAATGCAGATAAAGGGAAGGCAGCAGGTGACCTCAAGCAGTGAGTCCCCGCGTAAGGCGCGTGTGATGACCCGTGCCATCTATCAGGGTGGGTCACTGTCCCACAACCCAGGAACCGGAGGTAAGCAGTGGCCTCTGGCTCTCCTCGCGCCACACGAGGGGTGGAAACACTTTGTTAGAACCGGCCGCAACTCCCAGCCGCAGGGAAGGTTTCAGGGAGTCAGCAAAGTGCTGGATGGGGTTAGTAACCGAAGTGCTAGGTGGCCTCTCCTCTGACTCACTGCTGAGCACACTCCCTCGAAATGACGTCACAGCAGCCAGCACACAAAGGAAGGCACAGAGGACCAGCACTCCTCTCCTCGCCATCCTCCGAGCTCAGCCAAAACCTGGGGCTATCAGAACACACATGATAGCCCTGCAGTTCAAAATTATCCCCAGGTGCAAGCATGCTACTCCTAAAACTTACTGATAACCCCTTCCCAAGTCAATTTCAATTACAAAATCTCATTTCAACTAAGGGATCATACTTTACCAACTCTCCTGACGCAGCGTTAACCTAACTACACACTCTCACAGAGCAACGTGAGATCACACTCGCATTCAGAAAAACAAAGCCATGCCAGGGCTTGACTGACTCCACAGCCCACCCACAGACGATGACTTCCTGATTCAGAAGAGCGGAACCCAAACGCCCCTGGAAAAGGCTCTTAGGAGGCCTCTATTTTCCTCCCTTGGACGACGAAATTAGTACTTTTCCTGGGAACAGCAGTTAGAGTACTAACAGTCATGCCGATCGAGCCTCAGGTGACTTTCTGAATCAAATCTTCCTTGACCAGATTCACAAAGAGGTATGTTGTTTTTGCAGTGAATAATAGTTTTTTTTTTTAAATCAACCTTTCTGTGTATTTATATTTTCCAAAGGCTTTTCTCTACTGTACCCATGTAAATTAAATTTACAAAGAAAAATCCTCAAAACTCGGGAAACAGGATGCATTGTTTAACAATGGCCTGATCCTGAGAGGACAAGGCCCGGGAGAATGCTACTGCCACCTGTCCTGTCCCAGCCAGAGCAGAACCATGCCAGCTGCTTACCCTAACAGGTAACAAACAAAACACTGCACTGCATTTCAATAGCACTAAGTCCACTGCCACATATCACAGCCACATATCACACACACAAAAGACATTTATCCAAGGAAAAACAATTTTTCCCTTACACCCACTGAACAGTACTTTTGCAGACACCTGCGTCCCACACAGCGTCTCCCACATGGGATGCTGGCACTGCAGACGGCGGCCCCACCTGCCATCACCTGCCATGCCACAGCGCCGGCCCCAGTAAAAACATTCTCTGGATGTGCTAACAATGAGAAATTCTTAGTTTTATCTCCCTTGAGTTATGAACCTTACATAACCTAATATATAAAGTGCTTAGATTAGCACCTGAATATAGTAAGCCTCAACAAAAGTCACCTGTTATGATCAGGTAAGTCAGGAAAGTAACCAGAATACAAACACTATCCTGTGACATTCTCCACTTGAGCAATGTTCTGATCGTCTCTCAATGGGCCGTAGGAATCTTTGCATTGGGACAATCCTCCTAGCAGGCGGTCCTTCTTCAACAAGGACACTAAGGGCCGGCACTGCGGTGTAGCGGGTAAAACCTGCACCTGCGTGGGAGATCTGGAAGAAGTTCCTGGCTCCTGGCTTCGGCGCAGCTCCGGCTGTTGCGGCCATTTGGGAATGAACCAGCAAATGGAAGACCTTTCTCTCTGTCTCTCCCTCTCACTATCTGTAACTCTACCTCTCAAATAAATAAATTTTTAAAAAATAAAAAAAGAAAAAAAGAAAATCACAGAAGGGGGCTGGCATGGTGGCACAGTAGGTTAGGCCTCCACCTGCAGCGCCAGCATCCCATAAGGGTGCCAGTTCCTGCCCTGGCTGTCCCTCTTTTTTTTTTTTCTTTTTTTTGACAGGCAGTTAGACAGTGAGAGAGAAAGAGACAGACAGACAGATAAAGAGCAAGTCTTCCTTCCGTTGGTTCACCCCGCAAATGGCCACTACGGCCGGTGCACTGTGGCTGGCGCACCGCCCTGATCCAAAGCCAGGAGCCAGGTGCTTCCTCCTGGTCTCCCATGTGGGTGCAGGGCCCAACCACTTGGGCCATCCTCCACTGCCTTTCCAGGCCACAGCAGAGAGCTGGACAGGAAGAGGAGCAACCAGGACAGAATCCAGCACTCCAACCGAGACTAGAACCCAGGGTACCGGCACCGCAGGCGGAGGATTAGCCTAGTGAGCCGCAGCGCTGGCCCCCTCTTTTTTTTTTTTTTTTTTAAGATTTATTTATTTATTTATTTATAATTTTATTTATTTATTTGAAAGGCAGAGTTACAGAGGGGCAGAGGCAGAGAGAGAGAAGTCTGCCATTCCTTTGTTCACTCCTCAAATGACTGCAACAGCTGAAGCTGAGCCGATCCGAAGCCAGGAGCCAGGAGCTTCTCCAGGTCTCCCACGCGGGTGCAGGGGCCCAAGCACTTAGGTCATCTTCCACTGCTTTCCCAGGCCACAGTAGAGAGCTGGATCGGACGTAGAGCAGCTGGGACTCCAACCAGTGCCCATATGGAGTGCCGCAGGTGGAGACTTTACCCACTATGCCACAGTGCTGGCCCCCTGCCCCCTCTTCTGGTTCTTGGTTTTTGGATCAGCTCAGCTCTGGCCACTGAGGCCATCTGGGGAGTGAACCAGCGGATGGAAGAACTTTCTGTCTCTCTCCCTGTGTCTATAACTCTACCTCTCAAATAAATAAATAAAATCTTGAAGAAAAAACACAGAAAGATGAATCCATAAGAAACAATGGATATTATAAAAATTGAAAAATTTACAAGAATCATTTAACTTTTATTACTAACAGGGAAAAACAGTCTTCTGAAATAGCTTGCTTTCATCACTAAGCATTCTTTGTATTCCGTTACTTGTTCCTAGGATCAAACTAGTCTATAGATTTAGTGCAATCTTAGAAGAAAATCCTCATGAGTATTTTTGTTTGGCTAGGGAAACCTATACAACAGATTGTAAATTATGTAATAGAAACACAAAGGAGCAGGCTAAGACAATCTTGAAGAACAAAACCGAAGTCTTACGCTACCAGATTTCAAGATTTCAAGGTTACAATGCTGGCAGCAAGGACGGACAAATGCAACAGCTGAACAGAGTGAGGAGTTCGCCAACAGACCAAGCACAACGGACGGGCACCTGGTCTATGCAGCAATGTTCACGCCTGCAGGGAACACAGTTCCAAGTGAAAGCCAGAAGAATAAGCCGGTGTTGTGGCATGCTGAGTTGAGCCAGCGCTTACAATACTCCCATCTCATAGTGGAGTGCTGGGTCACATCCCAGCTGCTTGGCTTCTGACACAGCTCCCTGCTAATGCACATGGGAAGGCCATGGATGATGGCCTGAGTATGTGTTGAAGGGTTAGAGGAGGAGGGGAAGGAGGAAGAAAGGAGATGGAGATGTATCGAGATATGGAGGTGATGGAGATGGAGATGATGGAGATGATGGAGATGATGGAGATGGAGATGGAGATGATGGAGATGATGGAGATGGAGATGATGGAGATGATGGAGATGGAGATGGAGATGATGGAGATGATGGGGATGATGGGGATGATGGGGATGATGGGGATGATGGAGATGATGGAGATGATGGAGATGGAGATGGAGATGATGGAGATGATGGAGATGATGGAGATGATGGAGATGATGGGGATGATGGAGATGATGGAGATGGAGATGGAGATGAAGGAGATGGAGATGATGGAGATGATGGAGATGGAGATGGAGATGAAGGAGATGGAGATGATGGAGATGATGGAGATGAAGGAGATGGAGATGTATCGAGATATGGAGGTGATGGAGATGGAGATGGGGATGGAGATGGAGATGATGGAGATGGGGATGGAGATGGAGATGGGGATGGAGATGGAGGAGATGGAGGAGATGGAGATGATGGAGATGATGGAGATGATGGAGATGATGGAGATGGGGATGATGGAGATGATGGAGATGATGGAGATGGAGATAGAGATGATGGAGATGATGGAGATGGAGATGAAGGAGATGGAGATGGAGATGGAGATGAAGGAGATGATGGAGATGAAGGAGATGGAGATGTATCGAGATATGGAGGTGATGGAGATGGAGATGATGGAGATGGAGATGATGGAGATGATGGAGATGGAGATGATGGAGATGGAGATGATGGAGATGAAGGTGATGGAGATGGAGATGATGGAGATGGAGATGGGGAGAGAGACAGATTTTACATCTGCTGGTTCACTCCTCAAATGGCCACGATGGTTGGGGCTGGGTCAGGTAGAAGCCAGGAACTCCGTCCGGGTCTCCCACATGGGTGCAGGGACCCAATCACTTGGGCCGTCTTCCACTGCTTTCCCAGGTGCATTAGCAGGGAACTGGATCAGAAGTGGAACAGCAAGGACTCTAACCAGCGCCCATATGGATGTCGCCACTGCAGACGGCAGCTTAACCAGCTATACCACAGTGCCAACCCCAATAAATAAAAATCTTTAAAAAAAAAAAGTAAGTCTTAATTTGTGACCTACTGAATGTCACTTTACACACATGAATGGCACATGTGCGAGGATGCCTCCCTTGGCCACCACACATCAGTACAACCTTAAATGTCATCCCAAACCTGATGACTCCCAGTTTCTCTCTCCAGCCTGGACCACTTTCCTGAATTCAAGTTCACAGACCCGACTACCTATCTGACATATACACTTAACAAGTACGTCAGACTCACACTCAAAAGAAGCCCCCAACAGCCTGCTCCTCTAGTCTACATTTCATTAAGAGGCACCTCCAGGGGCCAGTGTTAGGGTGCAGCGGGTTAAACTGCTGCCTGCAGTGCCGGTATCCTGCATCGGGGGCAGGACTGAGTCCCAGCTACTCCGTTTCTGGTCCAGCTTCCTGCTAATAACGTGCCCGGGAAGGCAGCAGAGGATGGCCCAAGTACCTGGGCCCTGCTACCATGTGCGAGACCAGAATGGAGTTCCTGGTTCCCGATTCACACTGGCCCAGGCCTGGCTGTTACAGCCATTCAGGGAGTGAACCAGTGGATGGAAGATATTCTGTCTCTGCCTTTCGAATGAATGAATGAAAGGCAGCTGCATTCTTTCAGTTCCTCAGCCCCAAAGCCTGGGAGTCACGGCTGATTTCTCCCATGCTCCACATCCCACATCTAATCAAGAGGAAATCCAGTCGGCTCTGCCTTCAGAGAGAAGAACTGGACCCTCGCCTGCTGCCACCGCCCTGGCCCCAGCACCATCACGCTCATTAGAGCCAAGCAATCAGTCCCCGCGTGGAATCCCACTTCCTTCCTTGCTCTCCTGACGAGAGCAGAGAGGTTCTACTCAAACATGAATCAGGTCCCATTACTCCCCTACCAAATTCTCCAAGAACTTTCCAAACCACGTGAATAAAAGCCCAAATCCCTGAACCAGTCAACAGGACTCTTCTCCAGCCATTCCCTCCCTACCCCCCCGTTGCCTCCCCCAACTCTCCTGCTCTCTCTGCCCGAGCCACCCTGGCCTCTGGGAGCTCCTGGACCTGCTAAGCTCTGCTGGGGCTTCTGCCTGAAATGCTGTACCCCAACCTTCCACACCTGTGCCCCCACACTCAGGGTCTTGTCCCAAAGCCACCTTCCTCACACCCCACCCCACCCCGACATCCCTAGAGCCCTTCTCAGCACTCAGCAGCATCTGTACTGCATCACGTGGATGGCGGGTGGTCTGTCGCCCGCCCAGGGCGTGAGTTCTGGCGTGGCAGCGCTATCCACTGTGGCTGTTTGCTAATGTACTACCACCGCCTAAAACACAACCCGCCACATGGTGTGTGCTCAGTGGCTGCTAAATAAAAAAGGAAACTCTAAGAAAAACACACTTACCAGGGAATGCTTTCAATTTTGTTTTTACCAAGTGACTCTTCGAGTCAAGCCAGCGAAACCCAAAAGGAATACGTGGCGCATAAATGACATCCTAGCTTCCTCTCCCTCCCTCTGCATACGGCTGGACCTTCCGACCAGGGCAAGAAGCTGTCATCTGCCCACCCCTCTCAGCTCACCACCACCACCACCACCACCACCACCAGCACCACCACCAGCTAGTGTTATTCTTGGCTTCCAGGTTCACATCTGGTCCAAGAGTGTATGCTTCTGACTTCAAGTGTATGAATCGAACCTACAAGCATATTAATCAACTCTACAAAGATCAGACTAAGAAAGAACAATTTATCACATAAAACAAGACTACATTCCCAAACGGACATCTTTGCATTTGACTACTATTTGAAGCCCTTGCCTATGTTCCTGTTGAACTATGGTCTTTTCACTTTTACTTGTTGAATTCTTTACTTAATGGAGCATTAAGCCTTTGACTATCAAACAGACTAAACATATGTTTTCTCAAAAATAAAAGAAAAAGCAGGGAGAGGGGAGGGGAGGCAAGGAGGGAGGAAGGGAAGTATTATATTCTTAGAATTGCATCTATGAACTACACTGAACCTGCTCTTTGTATTAATATCACACTGACACAAGAATCAACGAGACTTGAGTTGTAACTATACATCTGCTGCGACCCTGAGAATCTCAGGTACTAATAAATTCCCTTCAAAAATTTTAAAAGGACTACATTCTCCTAAAAAAAGAACATTCAAGGCCCAAAGAAGTTGATAGGTCTTCAAGGTCTTGAAACGTGATTTCAGCTAATTCCAGCATAAAAGGAGCTGGGTTGAGCGGCCATCAATTGTCTCCAGATCTTCATATTTTTTGTATTACCAGATAGTACAGGTTTGTTGTAAAATACATCTACACATCACAAATGCAAAGTAAAAACTGAATGTTTTCTCCTATTCCACCTAAAATCAGTTCTCAAGAGAGAACAATTTTCACCCAAAATCCCGCCATATCATTTTCTGCATACATACAAATAGATATTTTTGTTTTACCAAAGTGGGGTCCTTCATATGGGTGCCAGTTCGAGTCCCAGCTGCTCCACTTCCAATCCAGCTCTCTGCTGGTGGCCAGGAATAGTGGAATACGCCAGGTGCTTGGGCCCCTGCACCCACGCTGGGACCCGGAAGAAGCTCCTGGCTCCTGGCTTCAGACTGGCCTAGCACCCAGCCATAGCAGTCATTTGGGGAGTGAACCAGCAGATAGAGGACCCTTCTCTGTCTCTCTCTCTGTCTGTAACTCTGCCTCTCAAATAAATCTTTTAAAAAATAAAAAATTAAGATTAAAAAAATGTTTTAAAAAGTGGGCTCATCACTTTTTCCTCCACTGACAAGGGACATCCCCCAGCGTCCGGCAGCCAGCCTCTCCTGTGCTGTCTGATGACTTTCTGCAGTGCTGGGTCCAGGCTCTGTCATCCCAGGCCCTCTGTACACCCTGGAAACCCACTGAGGGTCCCAACAGCTGTGATTTATGTGTGCCATCCCCTCAATATTCACCATATTAGAAATTAAAACTCAGAGTTTAAGAAACATTCATGGGGCTGGTGCTGTGGCATAGGGAGTAAAGCCACCACCTGCAATACCTGCATCCCATATGGGCACCAGTTCAAGTCCTGGCTGCTCCACTGCTCCACCGGCTCCCTGCTAACAGCCTGGGAAAAGTATCAGAAGATGGTCCAAGTGCTTGGGCCCCTGCTACCGATATAGGAACCCGGATGGAGATCCTGGCTCTTGGCTTCGGCCTGGCTTATGCAGTCATTAGGGGAGTGAACCAGCAGATGGAAGACCTCCATCTCTCACACTTTCTCTCTCTGTAACTCTTTTTAAAATAAATAAATCTCTAAAAAAAAAAAAAAAAAAAAAAAAGAGAGAGAGAAGGGTTGGCACTGTGGTGCCGCTGGTTAAGCCACAGTCTGCAGTGCCAGCATCCCATATGGTGCCAGTTTGGGTCCCGGCTGTTCCACTTCCGATCCAGCTCTCTGCTGTGGCCTGGGAAAGCAGCAGAAGATGTCCCACGTGCTTGGGCCCCTGCACCCACGTGGGAGACCCAGAAGAAGCTCCTGGTTCCTGGCTTCAGCCAGGCACAGCTGCAGCGGTCACAGCCCTTTGGGGAGTGAACCAGCAGATGGAAGATGTCTCTCTCTCTCTGTCTCTCCTCCTCTCTCTGTAACTCTGCCTTTCAAATAAATAAATCTTAGAAAAAAAAAAAAGAGGGAGAGAAACATTTATTCATCCTTCTAAAAATGAACATTACTGTTTTCCCCAAAAAAGCAGACTTTCTGGATAACTGTGTTCTTTCATGCTACACCAACACTCAGTGAGCAGTAACTTCTAGAGGCCGGCTACCACTTGGAATATGATGCCCTGGCAATGAACTCCTACACTCTGCTATACTGGCCGGCGCCACGGCTCACTAGGCTAATCCTCCACCTGCGGCGCCGGCACCCCGGGTTCTAGTCCCCGTTGGGGTGCCAGATTCTGTCCCGGTTGCTCCTCTTCCAGTCCAGCTCTCTGCTGTGGCCTGGGAGTGCAGTGGAGGATGGCCCAAGTGCTTGGGCCCTGCACCCGCATAGGAGACCAGGAGGAGGCACCTGGCTCCTGGCTTTAGATCAGGGCAGCGCGCCTGCTGCAACAGCCATTAGGGGGTGAACCAACAGAAGGAAGACCTTTCTCTCTGTCTCTCTCTCTCTCACTGTCTAACTCCACCTGTCAAAAAAAGAAACAAACAAAAAAACCAACTTTGTTGTATTAAAATCTATTGTTCCACCTTCCACTCGGAATGGATCTTTTCCTTGTGCATGATTTTATACACACACTGATCCTTCAAAAGACCCTGGTTCTGGGACGGCTGCTTGACGCAGCTGCTCAGTCACCGGCTGGGCCACCGGCATCCGTCTCAGAACGCCTGGTTCGTTCCCAGCTGCTCCGCTCCGACCCGGCCCCCTGCTGATGCGCACCCTGGACGCAGCAGATGGTGGCTCACAAGCCTGGGCCCCTGCCGATCTCAGAGGAGATTCGGATGGAATTCCAGGCTCCTGCTTTTGGCTTGGCCCACCCAGTCCTGACTTCAAGAGTATGGACCACTGGGGGAGTGAGCCAGTGGACAAAGCTCTCTCTCCGTTTCTCTCCCTCTGCCTCTCAAATACAATTTTAAAAGTACCGGTTCACATATTTATGAAGATGTTTTAAATCACACATTTCCTTGTAAGATAATCAAGATAACATTTGTAAATATTATCACCAATCTCTGTATCACAACAGCAGATACAAATTCTCCAAAATCCTAATTTTCACTAGAAAACTAAAATTGTATCATTGGCAAAAAATACCGCCAGTATTTTCCTTGAAAGGACTCTTTTAGACATTCTTCAGTCTGAATAACTAGTTTGTCAGCAGCAGTTTCAAGTAAAAAATGGTTGTCCACGAACAAAGCAGTTAGCTCAGTCTACAACTCAAACAACCGCCCAAGGTGCTGTTCAGAGATAATCATCAGACCTCAGGATACAGCATAAGTGTTTTATGCATCTTTTTTTTTTTTTTTTTTAAGATTTATTTACCTATTTGAAAGTCAGAGTTACACAGAGAGAGAAGGAGGCAGAGAGAGAGAGAGAGAGGTCTTCCATCTGCTGGTTCACTTCCCAGTTGGCTGCAACGGCCAGAGTTGCAATGATATAAAAGCCAGGAGCCAGGAGCTTCTTCGGGGTCTCCCACGTGGGTGCAGGGGCCCAAGCACTCAGGCCATCTTCTACTGCTTTCCCAGGCCATAGCAGAGAGCTGGATCAGAAGAGGAACAGCCAGGATGCGAACTCGTACCCGCATGGGTTGCTGGCACTGTAGGCAGCAGCTTTACCTGCTATGCCACAGCGCTGGTCCATTATGCCGACTTTTATCCCACAAAGTATTAAAACACACAAAAGAGTTCATAAAATTACCATCTGCTGCTTCATCAAGGGCATTCTTTAGTGAAAGCTGCTGGGGGGAGGGGGTTGGTTTGTTTCGCGGCGAGTGCACGTCAGGAAAACCTAAGAGCCGTGAGCGCCGTCCATGGGGACGCCTGCATTACTTCTGCAGTTGTGCAGAGGCCAACACAAGGCAAGAGGCGAGGAAGAGCTCAGGACTCTATCAATACCAAAGGTCTTAACCCCCCACCCCGAGGCAGCACTAGCCCCTAGGAAACCACGGTTCCAGTTCTAGGAATCGAGCGAGACTCCTGGATCCCAGCCTTCAGTTCTGGTACGTCAGCCAGAACGCTCCGACGTCTGTATCAACCTCCCCCAAGGCTGCTTCATCGTCATTATTTAAAAGTGCAGGGGGGCCGGCGCCGCGGCTCACTAGGCTAATCCTCTGCCTTGCGGCGCCGGCACCCCGGGTTCTAGTCCTGGTCGGGGCGCTGGATTCTGTCCCGGTTGCCCCTCGTCCAGGCCAGCTCTCTGCTGTGGCCAGGGAAGGCAGTGGAGGATGGCCCAAGTGCTTGGGCCCTGCACCCCATGGGAGACCAGGAGAAGCACCTGGCTCCTGGCTTCAGATCAGCGTGGTGTGCCAGCCGTGGCGGCCATTGGAGGGTGAACCAACGGCAAAGGAAGACCTTTCTCTCTCTCTCTCTCTCTCTCACTGTCCACTCTGCCTGTCAAAAAAAAAAAAAAAAAAAAAAAAAAAAAAAAAAAAAAAAGCGCAGGGGACGGCGCTGCAGCAGGACCGGCACTGTGGTGAAGCGGGTTAACGCCCTGGCCTGCAGTGCGGGCATCCCATCTGGGCGCTGGTTCGAGAACCCAGCTGCTCCACTTCTGATGCAGCTCTCTGCTATGGGCTGGGAAAGCAGTGGAAGGTGGCCCAAGTCCTTAGACTCCTGCACCCGCGTGGGAGACCTGGACAAAGCTCCTGGCTCCTGGCTTCGGATCGGCACAGCTTCAGCTGTTGCAGCCCTTTGGGGAGTGAACCAGCAGATGGAAGACCTCTCTTTCTCTCTCTCCTTCTCTCTCTCTCTCTTCTGTGTAACAATGACTTTCAAATAAAAATGAATAAATCTTTAAAAAAAATAAAAAGCGCAAGGATGGCACTGCTGCAGCCTCTGCCTGTGGCACCGGCATCCCGTACGGGCACCAGGTCTGGTCCCGGCTGCTTCTCTTCCGATCCAGCTCTCTGCTGTGGCCTGGGAAAGCAGTGGAAGATGGCCCAAGTGCTTGAGGCACTGCACCCGCGTGGGAGACCCGGAAGAGGCTCCTGGCTCCTGGCTTCCGATCGGCGCAGTTCCGGCTGTTGTGGCCATCTGGGGAGTGAACCAGCGGATGGAAGACTGCTCTCTCTGTCTCTACCTCTCTCTGTATCTCTATTTCAAATAAAGCTTAAAAAAAAAAAAAAAAAAAAAAGACGTTAAAATCTCAACTGCCAGTGCAAGTCCATGCGACAGAGACACTGGTTCACTGCAGTCACACGCTGTTAGATTTTTTGTGAGTGAAATTCAAGATACGTGCCGCCTGCACACACCTTACTCTTGCTTACTGGGCCAATAGGCTCAACTGCTATTTTTAAAAATATAGTTATTTTACTTGACGGGCAGAACAACAGAGAGATAGGAAGAATCCTCCACCCTCCAGTTCATTCCCCAAATGCCTGCCACAGGCAACAGTCCCAGGCTGGGCCAGGCCAAAGCCAGGAGCTGGGACTGCATCTGGATCTCCCATGTGGGTGGCAGGTGCCCAAGCACCTGGGCCATCGTCTGCCGTCTCCCAGGATACACCCATCAGCAGCAAAAACCCGGACCTGGAGACAGCTAGGACTCAAACCCCAACATTCCTATACAGATGTGGGCATCCCAAGGGGCGCTTAACTCACTGGGCCATGACGCCTGCCCCCAGTTAAGGTGTTTTTTTTTAAAGATTTATTTATTTTGAAAAAGTAACAGACAGAGGGAGCTTCCAGCTGTTGGTTCACTCCTCAGATGGCCGCGACGGCCAGCACTGGGCCAGGCTGAAGCCAGGAGCCTCATCCGGGTCTCCCACATGGGTGGCAGGGGCCCCGGGGGTCGTCCTCTGCTGCTTTCCCAGGCCATGAGCAGGGAGCTGGATCAGAAGTGGAGCAGCCAGGAACCGACGCTGCACCCACAGGAGATGCCGCATCACAGGTGGCGCCCCCTCCCACCCAGGATACTATGTTAAGGTAAAGGACACGAACGAACGAAGCTGATTCAGTGGTCCGACCTCTGTTTCAGACGGCGGCCAGGCGACCCCTGCTTCACCCCCACAGAATCACTGGAGGTGAAGAGAAGACGCCCACAGGAACGCCAGAGCGCCCAGCGTCCCCCTGCACCGGGAGAGAAGCGGGCGCGGGCTCCGGCCGCGGGGAGTTCCGGGCTCAGCCCCCGAACGCTGCCTTCTCCCGCAGAGCCGGGGAGCGTCTGCGGGCCCCACTGCCCTCCTAAAGGCCAGGGGGTTCCGTGTCAACTGAGACCTGAGGTTCCCAAACCGTGAGAACAGACGCGGGCTCGCTAAGGACCCACGCGAGTCGGGGAGCCGCCGCGAAGAAGCCAGCTAACTGCCACCCGGTCGGGAAACGGAGGCCCCGGGTCAGCACCAAGGGGACGCGGCGCACGGCTCGGTGTGCAGGGGGCACGCAGGCACCAGGACACCGTTTCCAGGACTAAGCGGGTTCCACGCGAGGCTCCGGGACCACCGCGAGCGCCCAGCGGAGCCGGCAGGCACGGGCACCCGCGGAGCCGGCAGGCACGGGCACCCGCGGACGCGGCAGGCACGGGCACCCGCGGAGCCGCCGGGACGCGCCCGCGACACTCACCGTGCTCCACGAAGACGTTGCAGTGCGGGCCCCCATGGCGCGCCGAGTCCTTCTTGCCGGCTCCTTTGATGAAGTGCAGGGCGGGCAGACTCGGCCTTCTCTGGTCCCCAAGAACTTTTCCAGGCTGCTGCCCCATAAAGTTAGCGCGGGGCTCCCCTTTCCAGAAGAGGGTCCAGGAGCTTCCGGAACAGTCGGTGGCCTCGGCGGGGCCTTCCACACTCAGCGCATGCCCGCCACGCCACGGCGGCCCGCACGGGCAGTCGCGGGCAGGCACCTGCCGGGGGCTCCACGCATGGACACGGGGGGCCCGCTGACTGTTCCCAGCCTCGGGCTTTGGGGAGTAAGGTGATTCCCTCACTCCCCAAAGGTTTCGCCGTCTTTAAGGATACTCCACTGAATGAACCACGCTTTTTCTTTTTTGGGAAGACGCACCTAAGCAGAACTATTCCCGGAGCGGTGGGGCGCAGGGCGACAATCCCTTAGTCCTTCCGGCAGCGTCGCGGGCCCCGGGGTGCTCGCCCGCGCCTGTCCCCCAGCAAAGCTCCCGCCGGGCCGGGCCGGGCCGGCTGCGCTCCGGCTCCTCGCTCTCCCCGGCCCTCCGGAAAAGGACGCGCGGGTCAGCCGGATCTCGGCGCGCTCGGCACGGAATGCATGGCCAGCAACTTTTAAGTCCGCTTTTTAAAAGGCCTGTGAAACCAATCCAGGCTCTTCCTTTGCATGGAAGTTTCTGGCTGGGCTGAGACCAAGGGGCCCGTAGGTGACATTGGAAGAAGTCAGGGCATCAGAGGCTGGCGGGGGCAACCTGGCGGGCCATGGGAGGCCACCTGACAGCACGCAGCGGGTCTGAATGGGGGTCTCCGGCGGCCAGCCTTGGGGCCGGCAGCGGGAGCGGGGGGCGACTCCGGGGCGGGGCACGGGCGGCTTACTCGGGGGGCGACGCTTCTCCACGCCTCAGGAAACGGGGGCGTCCCACGTCCGGAGCGAACAGAGACCACCCCCCGGGGGGGGGGGCGTCCCAGAGCCGCGGCGGGGCTGCGAGAGACGAAAGACTCGCGCGGCCCGAAGGCGGGAGACGGGCCGACGAGAGAGGAGGCCTGGCCGCCTCAGCTGCCCCGAGCCCGGGGGTCTCTGCCCGAGACACCCCCGTCCCGCGGCCCCGGACGCTGCCGCCGCCGCCGCCAAGCAGTCACATCCCCCGAACTCCGCCGAGGGACCCCGCCTGCCCCCCGCCGGTAGGGGCCGTGGGCCACGAAGGGGCTCCTCAACCGCAGCACCCAGGAACCGGCTCCGACTTCGGCGCTGCTCAGGGACAGTGGCCGACCCCCGCGGCCGCCATGATGGATTACGAGCCGCTCCACAACGAGGCCAGGCCCCGCCCCCGGCCCCGCCCCCCGGCGCCGTCCGGAGCCCGCCTCGCGTGGACTGGGATGCCCCCGGCGCCGCTTTCCTGGGACCCCGTCGCACCTTCTGGCTCTGGCCTCAGTGCCTCGCAGGAGCCCGGCCCGGGACGACCTTTTAAAGGCGACTTTTCCGAGTGCAAGGTGAGTGGTAAGGAAGCGCCCGCCTCCCCTGTACTGCGATTGGCCTCCGAGGATCCTGGCCAGGCCTCTCTCCTCCATCCCATTGGTCGACCCGGGCTGGCATGCTGGAGACTTCGGCCAATGGCAGTCGGCGCAGCCCGCGGGGCGTGCCGGGAGTTGTAGTCCCGCAGCGCCGAGGCGTCCTGCGCGCTGCTCCCGGCTGAAGCGCCTCTGGCCGTCGCTCTCCGGAGCCGGTGCTCTCGCCGGCCTCGCGTCGGGCTGGCCGGCGGGGCGCCAAAGCAGGGGCCAAGCTGTGGATCGGATTCTCCGAGAACCGGAGTCGGATTCCTTCCTGGAAACCGGGGGATTCGGTGCGCTCCGCCCCTGCGCCCTTGCAGACCCCGGCGCTGGAGAAGACAGGGCCGCAGGGGCGGCGCCCGGGCAGGAGCAGCGCTCGCCCCGGGCCCGGGGCCGGCCTCCGTCGAGTGCGCCGTCGCCTTGCGCCCCGGGGCCGGCTCCCCGAGTGCGGACGCGGAAGCGGGCTGGGGTTTCCTCCTCTCTGCCGTGCGCCCCAGGCCTCGGGACGCTGCCCCCGCCGCGGGGGCGCCAGGGGTCTCGCAGGGGCTTCCGCTGGGCTGGGAACCGGCACCGGCTTCGCGAGGAGAGGGCCCCTGGGGTCCCTGGACGCGCAGCAGGTGGGGCCCTGAGGGTCTTCGGGGCTAATCGCTTGGGCTTCGCGCGGGCGGGCGGCCCTGACCGGCGGCATCGGTCCCTCCCACCATTGACCCTGCTCAGCGCCCTCACTTTTCTTTAGTGGGGGGGCGGGGGGTGGCGTTTGCTTTTCCTGTGAGCCCATGCACGCTTCACTCACTTCCTCCACGTCTTCGTCCTCCAGTTTGGCTAAAATGCGGGCAATCGAATCAGAACTCCAACAGACGCACCCAGCAGGCGTCCGGCGGTGCTGGGTGCCGCGGTGGACACGCTGCCCTCGCGCTCAGAGCGCGTGTTGCGAGGGGCAGGGGCTGTCTGGACGCTGGGAGTCTCATTTCGGACCCGGCACCTTTGCCAGCTGCTCCCCCCTGCCTGCCGACACCTTCCCAGGGGACCCACCTGGCTCCTTCACCTGCTCGTGGGGCTCGGGGCTGCTTCCCTTACGAGGTCATCCTGAGGTCCAAACGAGACCTGGCGTGGGTTTCCACGGAGACGGTGACTGAGGCTCCCGGAAGTCACTGTGGGCTGCACCTGACCTGAAGACTTGTCCTGGTCTCCATTCCCAGTGACAGGAGAGCCCCACGCCCTGGCCGTACCTCTCTCCCTGGAGATGCACTCTGCTTCATAACCCCCCGTGTAACACCACAGAATGATGTCTTTAAGGGCTTGTACCTGGAATCCAGAGCCGAGCAAATGTGTGACTGTCACAAGTAACTGAATGTTGGCAAAGGCTGAGTCAGAGCCTGTAGGCGCACGCATTCCCACTAAAAGTTCAGTTTAGACAAAGCAGCCCACCAGGTTACACCAGTGTGAAAAAAAAAATCTGTTTATTCCATTTTTTAAAAAACACCCACTGGAATTACACTTAGCAAGGGCGCCCTCTACTGAGACAGAGGAGGAATGCAGGCATGGGAAGGTTCTTGCCGGCATAGGTCAATCTCGTGGTCCATCCTCGGCAGATACTGACGGCAGTCTGGGACAGACCCCAGGAGCAGGGTAGAGGCGCTTATATGTACAGCCGTGGTCAAATCTGAGTGTCCCAATCCCCGCTCTCAAAGGCATCCAGCGTGGGCCTTTCTCTCAAACAGGGCAGCTGGCCCATCTAAAGTCACACCATGGTCTGTGGAACACTGTCCACACACAGCTCAAAGCAGGTGACGCCACAAACAACACCAGGGGACAGGAGAGCCCAGCCACTACCTGTGACAGGCGCTCCGGGGTGTCCTTCAGAGAACAGGTTAAGTTGCGGGACCCTGCGTGACTCCACTTTTGTAAAGACTAAGTGATGTGTCCAGGTAAAGGTGTGGACGCGTTACTGCACACACGCGTGTAACACGGGCCCGAGAAGCTAGTGCTGGCCGAGACAACAGGGAGAGACATCTAAACACCAGCGACAGGCACCCAGACCACGCTTTCGGCTGTGCGTTTCTGAGGTGCTGGGGTATTTCTAAGGATGTTGTGCCTTAGCCTTAGCGATTAAGGCACTGCCTGCAAGGCCCACGTCCCGTCAGAGTGCCCGTCCCCACCCTTCCAATCCGGCTTTCTGCTCCCTCACACCTGGGAGGCAGCAGGCGCCGGCCGGAGAACTCGGCTTCCTCTCACCTCCGTAGGAGACCGGAGCTGAGAGCTGGGCTCCTGGTTTTGGCCTGGCCCAGCCCTGGCTGTTGCAGGCATTTGGGAACTGAACCACTCGAAGGAAGATCTGTCTGCCTTTCAAATGAAGTTACATAAAGGGGGAGGGGAGAATGGCACTTAGAAAAAAGCAGCAACCACAAAATGAAACAAACAGGGGCCGGCGCTGTGGCGCAGCGGGTTCAAGCCCTGGCCTGCAGTGCCAGCATCCCATATGGGCGTCGGTTCAAGTCCCAGCTGCTCCACTTCCCATCCAGCTCTCTGCTGTGGCCTGGGAAAGCAGGCAGATGGCCCAGGTCCTTGGGCCCCTGCACCCGTGTGGGAGACCCAGAAGCTCCTGGCTCCTGATTGGCACAGCTCTGGCCGTTGCAGCCATCTGGGGAGTGAGCCAGAGGGTGGAAGACCTGTCTCTATAACTCTTTCAAATAAATAAATTAAAAACAACAACAACACAGAAGCCAGTGTTGTAATGCAGGGGGGTAAGCAACCATCTGCAACACTGGCTTCCCATATGGACGCTGGTTCATCCCAGCTGCTCGGCTTCTGACCCAGCTCCCTGCTACTACACCTGGGAAAGCAGTAGAGGATGGTCCCTGCACCCATGTGGGAGACCTGCATAAACTTCCAGGCTCCCGGCTTCCGCCTGGCTGAGCCCCAGCCATCGTGGCCACTTGGAGAGTGAACCAGCGGATGGACGTTCCCCCCACCCTGTAACTCTTTCAGATAAATGGATCTTTCTTCTTAAAAGTTCAACAAAACTTTCTCTCTGTCTCTCTCACTGTCCACTCTGCCTGTCAAAAAAAAAAAAAAAAAAAAGTTCAACAAAACAAGTGATACAACTTGAGAAAAATAAGAATGAAATGAAACTGTACGGAGTAATGTTACAAAGAAGCATGCTTTTTCATCAGAGCCACGCTGTATTTCAAAGCCGTCAAAGGCAAGGTTCAGTCACTACCCCGAAGCTCTCGGGTTCACATTCCCCGGTGGCCGGGCAGTGGCGAGGTGTCCACCGGGGCATCATCCACACTGTCCTCCAGCCGCACGCAGCTCCGAATGACCCCAGCCTCAGATGAGAAACCAGTGACGCCGGCGTCACCAAACAGCTCCCGCAGGCGCACAGAGCAGTGGGTTAAGCCGCCGCCTGGAAGCCTCTGTCCCGAGTGTTGAACCCAGCCCCTTGTAACGTACAGGGGACAGCAACGGATGATGGTTCAGGCACTTCAGTTACTGCCACCTACATAGGAAGGCCAGATGGAGCTCCTGGCTCCCGCCTGGTCCAGCCCTGCCTGGTGCAGCCATTTGCGGCGTGAACCAGTGGATGGAGGGTCCTATTACTGTGTCTTTCAGATCAATGACTTTAAAACAGTTCACACAGTTCACATACGTGCAATAAACCGCACTTGCAGAGGACACCTTGCGATTTTTCTAAACGGGCGGGCACTTGGCCATGATCTACACGCTCACCGGAACGACGCTCCTGACTGAGGTCAGCTCCAGCGACCCCGGCTTCCGGCTGCTGCAGACCCAGGAAGCGGCAGGCGGTGCCTCCCAAATCTGACCGCAGATGCAGTCCTGGCTGCGCCACTTCCCATCTGGCTCCCTGCCAATGCGCCTGGGAAAGCAGTGGAGGAGGGCCCTGGGCCCTGGCACCAGGGGAAACATGGATGGAGTTCTTGGCTCCTGGGCTCAGCCTGGCCCAGCCCTGGCCGTT
Source organism: Oryctolagus cuniculus (assembly GCF_051225735.1). Lineage (NCBI taxonomy): Eukaryota > Metazoa > Chordata > Mammalia > Lagomorpha > Leporidae > Oryctolagus > Oryctolagus cuniculus. Next base: position 233,635,437 of record NC_142867.1, on the reverse strand, counting down.
GCAGTCATTTGGGGCATGAACCAGCAGATAAAGATTTCTTTGTCACTCTGCCTTTCAAATAAGTAAAACTACCAGGGCATCATTTTTTTTTTAATTTTTAAAAGATGTATATATTTATTTGAAAGGCAGAGTTACAGAGAGGCAGAGACAGAGAGAGGGCTTCCATTCACTGGTTCACTCTCTAGATGGCCACAACAGCTAGAGCGGGGCCGATCAGAAGCCAGGAGCTTCTTCTGGGTCTCCCATGGGGGTGCAGGGGCCCAAGCACTCGGGCCATTTTCACTGCTTTCCCGGGCCACAGCAGAGAGCTGGATCGGAAGTGGAGCAGCCGGTCTCAAACAGGCGCCCCTATGGGATGCGGGCATGTAGCATGGTTTTACTGCCATGCCACCGCGCTGGCCCCAGGGCATCACTTTTTGGTTGTCTCAGGACAAATGGGAATTCTAACACTTCTGAGAGCTTCAGCTTCCTGCTTTAATCTCTTAACCTTGAACGATTCAGAAGCTAATGTGTTACTACTTCAATTATCAGAAGAAAACAGCCTTGCTTTCCCATCTCCATTTTTCTTATTTGTTCCCTTTATGCCCATTAAAGCACCCGGAAGCACACGGGCCAGGACGTTCATCCTCTCTGAGGACCACCCGGCCTCTCCCAGCTCGCGCTCCCGGGCCGGCAGGCGCAGGCAGCCTGGTGTGGCCGTCTCTGGAAGGAACACGCGATGGGAAATGAGCTTCCAAGCACGCGGGAAGCCACCTTTATTCTCCCCCTCACTGCTGGCCACCCTCGCCGGCTGTGTTCTCCGAGGCGGTGGGGACGGAGGCCGGCGCACGGCGTGTGGGGTGAGGGCTGTCACCATTCTACTGGGGGCAGGTGCACAGGGCACTGGCCCTTGTGAATGACAGAGTGGGAGACAAGCAAGTCTCCTCATTGTTCTGGGGTGTGGGAGGGCCTGGACGCGGCACTGCAAAACCCAAAACCGCCCACCAGTGCTGGGCCTCGGGCGGCAAACCCCAGGCCAGAAGTGCTGCTCACTGCCCCAGGCTGTCTTGGGACAGAAGGCAGGCCACAGGCTGGAGGCGGCCACGCGGCTGTGACGCAGGCAAAGCGAGCGTCTCTCAGCGCTTCTCTGAGCTGCAGGTGGGACCTCGTGGGGAGAGCCGCTCCAGCAAGGTACGCCAGGCCACCCCTCGGAAGCCGCTTAGCCTTCCTGTTCCAGAAGTCTCTGGCGCGTTTCCAATACAATCTCCTCCGTTATTTCTGGCTTTAAGATGTCTTTGATCTGAAAAAAAAACAAAAAGGAAACAAGGTGTTTGTTGGTAAACAAACCCACCATCCGCAGAGCCGCCGCGCACAGCCAGCCAGCCCGGCCCACACAGCCCGTTCTGCTCCTCGTCACACTCGGCGGGCGCAGCAGGACAGGATCTGCCGCCCCGGCCTGCGCGGTCAGCAGGACCCGCTGGCGTACGGTGACGCCGAGAACAGCTCTGACCTGACATCCACTAAAGGAAGGAGCTGGGGGCCAGCCCTGTGGTGCAGCAGGTCAAGCAGTGACCCCGGCATCCCACATGGCTCCGGTTCAAGTCGACTCCACTTCTGACCCAGCTCCCTGCTGATGCGCCTGGGAAGGCAGCGGGAGATGGCCCAGATACTGGGCCCCTGCACCCACGTGCGAGACCCAGATAAGGCTCCTGGCTTCGGCCTGGCCCAGCCCCAGCTGTTACAGCCTTTTTGGGAGTGAACCAGCGGATAGAAGATCTGTCTCTCTCGGTAACTCTGCCTTTCAAGTAATAATAATTTTAAAATAAGACAGCAAACAAGCAGAAATTTGGGCTGCACAGGACAAAGTCCGGGGTTAGTGTCCCAAAGCAGGCCCCTCTGGCAGACCCAGCCCGCCCGCCTGCCCGCCCACGACCACACTGAGAACGCTGCCGGTGTCTGGGGGAGGACCCAGCAGGCTCCCAGGGTGGCTGTCAGCTCATCCTGACGGCCACAGCAGGGGCACGTGGAGCTGAGGGCGCGCTGGACTGCCCGGATCAGGGGTCCCGGAGGACACGGGCAGCCCGGGGTACCTGATGCGGCAGGGACGCCTCGTAGCAGTACAGGATGCTGGTGTCATACAGCATCATCCTCTGGGTGGCCAGCGCGACGACGCAGTTCCGGAGCCGGGATATCACCTCTCGGTCGGCGAGGGACACGGGCTGGGGGAGCCCAGGGAAGGGCCACAGAGCAGGGTGGGTGAGTGACTGGCCCCGGGACTCGCGACAAGGACCGCTTTCCTGACGCCAGTGTCACCCTGGGACTGCACCCAGGCGGCTGGCTGCGAGGGAGGGCGACAGAGGGCTTCCACAGCTCCCTGCCTGGCACCCTGCAGCTCTGCCTTCTCCGCCCACCAAGAGAGACCAGTCATCGGGGAGAAGGCAGGGCCGCGTCCACGAGCAAACCTCCCTGGAGGAATGCAAACTCAGACGGCAGCAGGCTGGTGAGGCTCCGCTCAGGGCCGGGCTCCCCCCAGGGTCACATCGCACAGTGACATCGGGGCCGCCTGAGCTCATGGAACAACACCCCTAGCGACACAGGGCAGTGGGGACCAAAGCAACACGTGGCACCGGGCAACGTGGCTCCCTCACCTCCAGGTCTGCGATGAAGCCCCCCGCGTCCTCTTCCTTGTACTCGGGGGTCGGGTAGATCCAGATGAAGCCATTGTTGCCAAGGATCACGGAGGCGCCGCAGGGCAGGTCGTGGAAGTGGGTCTTCTGCCGCTTCACCAGCGAGGGCGACACCTGCACCAGGACACCTTGGCCTAGCTGCAGAAACACACGGTGAGCAGGACCGCCCGCGGACGCGGTGCCCTTCCGCTAACACTCGCTGTCGCCAGCATGCACTCCTATGGAGCACGCGTCTGGGCTCACGACGCCCCGACGGGAGACTCCCGGCACTCCCTGCTGTCATTCCCCTCCGCGGTGGCCGTGACGCGCTGACGCACGGCTGGCGCGCTGGCTGTCAGGGGAGCCGGCGCTGGTGAGGACCTGAACACCAGCTTCCTGTCGGCCAAGAAGCAATGACCCCAGCGCCTGCACCTCAACCCCACATGCCTGTCTCGCCGGCGAGATGGGTGCTCCTGGCCAAGAGCTGGGCCAGCCCTAAGTCCGCATGCTGCTGGGGGTCGCTGCCCCGGCCCGTGGGGTCGCATGTCACCCGGGCCGTCGCTGAGGTCTGTTCCACTCAGGAAATGCAGCGCTCCACCCACTCAGAGCCAAGGCTAATAACTCGTAATGTGTTAAGAAGTAGGCTGTCTTAAAAACAAACAGCCTCGATAATGTTGCCTCCCACAGGAACAGCCGAGGAGTGTCACCTGCAGGCCCAGATGACAAACCCATCTGCAGCTAACAGTATTCATGTTATCAGTGGGGCTTTGTCTCGGGCTGCAGCGCCCCCTGGAGGGAGCAGAGAATACAGCTCTCAGGCCTCATTGTCGCTTACAAAGCTTACAAAGCTCCCCACCCACGACCACCAAACGCAAGGAGCGATCAGTGCGGGGGACGCCCGCCCGCCCGCCCGTGCGCTTCACCCCGGGGTTCCCTAAATCAGAGTTTCAGGACCAGGGCAAGTCAGATGCAGGCGGGCACCCACAACAGCAAGAGCCCACTTACTTTGCCGTATTTCAGGCTCCTCGTGTGCAGAGAAACGGCTCCGTCCGAGAACACGGCCTGGACCTCAGCCTGGCCGGGGTGATGAAGGAGCAAACAGCGGCCTCGCGTGGCCCCACCCCTCCATCAACTCCTCCTCCGGCTCCGCCCCAAGAGCCCGACTCTGGACCGTGCCGTGGGCAGGTGGCATGCCCCAGGCCTCCCGTCTCGGCCAGGATGCCAGGTGCACCATGGCAGGGACCCCACCCATCGGGGAGGCGTCCGGGGTGCAGGATACACTGATGAGGTCCCCTTCCTGCAGGAAGCCCCTCATGGCCAGCTCGTCCTCCGCGGACCTCCTTCTCTGAAACACACACAGCATGCGCACGTCAGCCGGCACAGCGCTCTGCCCGCGGCCGCGCTCACACCCGCGAGATCTTGGAAGCCAACCACAGCGGCCACACGCTAGGACACACTGGAACAGCCACGCACTAGGATGGCCACACGCTAGGACAGCCACGTGCTCAGACAGCCACACACTAGGATGGCCACACGCTGGGAGGCCACCTGCTCAGATGGCCACACGCTACGAACGAAGGCCCGAGGGGTTCACCTGAGCCGCCCACCCTCAGTGGCTCCCATGGGACACACCACCTGCTGATCCTGACGCCTGTGTCTCTGCTCACGTATTTGCGTTTATCTCCGACTGCCTGAGCTCATTTAAATTCTCTCCAGCCTCCAAGGATCAATTCCGATGCCAGCCCTGCCTAGGAGCGGCTCTCGCTGAAATTAATCACTCCTTTTGTCCGCCGGCACGCTGCCAGGTGTTTGTTGTCAGTTATCTCTCGGCTCCAGCCGGCTGGAAGCTCTCTGGGGAACTCAGCCATGCCTCCTTTATCTTGGCATTCGGCTCAGGACCCCGCGCAGCGAGCGCCCGTGAGAAAGGTGAGCCGTGGCATCTTACAGAAGGGCGCGGCCGTCTGGAATGTCTGGGTGAGCAAACGCCATTCAACAGACTCCTCTGCACTCGGCTTCCCGGGGATCACCGGTGTGAGAGCTCTGCCCTGCGCTGACCCCACCCCGCACCCCGCCTGCGCTGGGGCACCTGGGCCAGGTGAACAGCCGCACAGCGACCTGGGCAGCACACAGGGACGCCCCGAGCGCGGGGCAAAGCTCCCCGCTGGAGACACGGGCCCCCGCCTCTTGCTGGCCCCCAGGAAGCCCCAGGAGCCCGCCGGGGCCCCTACCAGCTCTCCTCCAGGGAGGTTCATGGACGACAGGAGCAGGACTGAGTCGAGCCTGGAGTTGGTCTCCACCTTCCACCTCTTCTGCTGAACCTGCAGACAGACCCCGCACTCCTGGACACACGCTCCGGGGCCAGCGCGCACATCGCAGCTGACAGTAACCCCGGACGTGACGGGCCTAATGGCCCCATCACCGTCACACGGCGGCCTAACGCAACTAAGCATGTCAGCAGGGCTAACCACGAGTGACCATCCCACTCAGGGAAAGACCCCACTCGCCTCGGCTCGGCGAGACGCCGGCGCCCAACGTACCTCTGTGATCCTCCCCACCACAATGTCTCCGACTTCACCGTTGTATCTGGAAGAGAAAACAAACAGGCACCCTCAGCGCCCAGACTCCTCCAGGCCCGGTGCTGTCGGGGGGCCCGGCCCGGCCGGCGAGAGCGGACTTCTCGCAGACCCCACGGCTGTGCTCCGGGATGGAAGCTTCAGACGTCCTGGGCACAGCCTGACCAGCCAACCTCCAACAAGTCACTTCCTGCAAGCACTGTGTTGAGCCTAAGACCCCTATCCTGTCACATCACAGGACAAGGAAAAGCATGGGCTATCCCCCTGCAGAACACGGGTGTGTTCTGTGCCCGACAAAGGAAAAGGGACAAGGACGCCAGGCAGAGGGATGCCAATGCCACCGCACCACGCTGCCGGCCGGCTCCCACCCGTGGCCTGCGGCCTGCGCTCCGGTGCTGTTCCCTCGCTCCCAGCTCCACCACTGAAGGCTTGGCAGAGGCCACTTCGCCTTCAAGCCCACCCTGGCCTCCAAAGGCTTCTGGACACCGCGATGCTGGCGCACTCCCCGGATCTCAGCTGCCGGAACGGCCAGCCACCGCCATCACCATTTAGGTGCACGGCCCCTGATCCACCCCTGCCCCCAACAGCCCCACGGCCAGCGACTTCCACACACAGAAGGCAGCCGGGTCCACCCTCTGCTCCCGCCCCCAGCAGGCCGCTGTGCGCCTGCCTCTGCTCCCTGCCGGCACCCACTCCCCCGACTCCCTGGCTTCCTTCCTGGGGCTCCCCCTTATTGCACGGCTCCGAGACTTTCCAGGTGCCGCCTGGCTGAACGCCACCGGGGCTAGGAGGCAGCGTGCGGAGGAGGGAGCCTGGCTCGGAGCGCCCAGGCGGTGGGGGACGCGTCTGCCGCCCACAGCAGGGTCAGGCTGAGGCTCAGGCCGTGGCAGGCGGGGTGGGAAAGGCCTGATGGGACAGGACGGGAGCGCGCACCTGTTGCTCTCACCTGGTTTTCAGCGCTTTCACGCAGATCAGCTTGTTCACTCGCTCCACACAGCCGGCCACGGAGGCGATGAGCTTCTCCTCCCCCATGTAGGTCCCGTGGCCCCTGTCGCAAGAGGCAGAGACGCTGGGACCTGGGACCCGGGTGCCCTCTGCACTACACATGAGCTCCTCCAGCCCCGCCCGCTCCTGCTGCCCTCCCTGCGGGCCACACACCTTCTCCGAGAGGTCCTTCCAACGTCACCGCCTCCAGCAGCCCGCCTGGCCCATCCCAGGGGCCAAGTCACCGTGTGAGACCTCCACGGCCACACCGGGGTGCTTGCTGTGAGTCTCGGTTACCCCACTTTTTTTTTTTTAAAGATTTATTTATTTTATTTGAAAGTCAGATACACAGAGAGTAGAGGCAGAAGGAGAGAGAGAGGGAGAGGGAGGCGGAAGAGAGGGAGAGAGAAAGGTCTTCCATCCGCTGGTTCACTCCCCAAATGGCTGCAACAGCCAGGAGACAGGAGCTTCCTCCAGGTCTCCCACGTGGGTGCAGGGGCCCAAGGACTTGGGCCATCTTCCACTGCTTTCCCAGGCCAGAGCAGAGAGCTGGATCGAAGTGGAACAGACAGGACTCGAACTGGCGCCCATATGGGAAGCTGGCACTGCAGGTGCTGGCCCCGGCTACTCCACTTCTGATCCAGTTCCCTAGGAGGCAGCAGATCCCGGTCCCCGGCACACATGCGAGAGACCCAGACTGAGTTGCCGGGGTCCTTCCTGCCTTTGGCCTGGCCTAGCCCTGGCTCTCGTGGGCGTTTGCGGGAGCGAAACGCCAGATGGAGGGTCTCCCCTGCCTTTGCTATTACAGACAAAGCAAACAGTGTCCCCCCACTGCCGCCGTATCCCCAAGCACGCTCTCCATTTATGCCTTATTTGTTGCTGTTTAAGATTTATTTATTTATTTCAAAGGCAGAGTGACAGGGAGACAGACAGACATACCTTCCATCCCTGGCTCACTCCCCACATGGCTGCAAGGGCTGGGGCTGGGTCAAGCCAGGCCAGGAGCCCTGAGCTCCACCAGGTCTCCCACGTGTGTGCAGGGCCCAAGCCCTTGGGCCATCTTCTACGGCTTTCCCAGGCCACAGCAGAGAGCTGGATCAGAAGTGGAGCAGCCGGGACTCTAACCTGGGCTGGGATACGGGCTGCTGGGGCCTCAAGCCATGGCCTAACCCCTGGTGCCGCAACACTGACCCCACTCCTTGTCTGTCTGTTGTGCTAACATATTCCTTTTTCTTTTTCTTTTCTTTTTTTTTTTGACAGGCAGAGTGGACAGTGAGAGAGAGAGAGAAAGGTCTTCCTTTGCTGTTGGTTCACCCCCCAATGGCCGCCATGGGCCTCGCGCTGCGCTGATCCGATGGCAGGAGCCAGGTGCTTCTCCTGGTCTCCCATGGGGTGCAGGGCCCAAGCACTTGGGCCATCCTCCACTGCACTCCCTGGCCACAGCAGAGAGCTGGCCTGGAAGAGGGGCAACCGGGACAGAATCCGGTGCCCCGACCGGGACTAGAACCCGGTGTGCCGGCGCTGCAGGTGGAGGATTAGCCTAGTGAGCCGCGGCGCCGGCCAACATATTCCTCACTATCTGTGTCTCCCCAGACGCCAACTCCGCCAGGACAGAATTCATTTTGTTCACTGCTACACCCAGACCACACGGACTACAAATACATGGCGAAAGTACGAACACAGGAATGAATTTTAACATTTCGGAGATTCCAACAACCTCAAACTTGGGGTGGGGCCAGCAGGTTGGGCCTCTGCCTGCAGCGCCGGCATCCCATGTGGGTGCCGGTTCAAGTCCTGGCTGCTCCACTTCCCATCCAGCTCCCTGCTATGGCCTGGGAAAGCAGCAGAGGGCCCAGTGCTTGGGCCCCTGCACCTGCCCGGGAGCCCCGGGAGAAGTTAGGGGAGTGGTGGTGGGTGTGCAAGTGTTCAGCCTGGAGCTAAGAAGCCGGCCTCCCACATCTGGTGCCAGGGTCTGACTGCTGGCTCTGGCTTCCTGTGAACACAGACCCGGGGAAGCGGCAGTGACAACTCAAGCGACTGGCTCTCTGCCACCCACGTGGGAGACCCACGTTGCGCTCCTGGCTCCTGGCTCCAGCCAGAGGGTTGCAGGCATTTGAGAAGTGAAACAACACTCTGTCTCTCTCAAAAATAAATAAGCAGGGGCCGGCGCCACGGCTCACTTGGTTAATCCTCCACCTGTGGCACTGGCATCCCATATGGGCACTGGGTTCGAGTCCCAGTCACTCCTCTTGCTGTCCAGCTCTCTGCTGTGCCCCGGGAGTGCAGTGGAGGATGGCCCAAGTGCTTGGGCCCTGCACCCCATGGGAGACCAGGAGAAGCACCTGGCTCCTGCCATCGGATCAGCGCAGCGCGAGGCCCATGGCGGCCATTGGGGGGTGAACCAACAGACGAAGACCTTTCTCTCTGTCTCTCTCACTGTCCACTCTGCCTGTCAAATAAATAAAAAATAAATAAACAAATATTGATGCTGAAGATGATGTACACCCGGCAAACGTGCATTCCTACAAAAAACCAAGAGGCTGAAACACTGCCAGTGCTTATCTCTGCCGGCGATCTAACGGTGAGTCTTGTATCTTTCCCATCCGACCCTTCAGTGACTCCCGTCAGTAACTCTTACAGATCAGGAACCGGACCTCTGATAAGGTGACTGGCAGGCGGGGAGCCCCCCTTGTCCCCCAACTACAAGGCACAGCGTGTATTCGTGCAAGGTAGTTCATGCAACCTTGGGTCTGCCTAAGCCCACACAGGTTACGACCCCTACCCTGGGCCCAAGCTGGGGCGGGGGGGGGCTCAGGGAGGAGGAGAGAAGCCAAGTCTGCCCTCCCCCCGCCCCCGGCTGGGAACCGCAAGGTCCCCGACTTACCGCCCCCCGGCCCCGCACACCGCCGGGACCCGCAGAGACCCCGACTTACCACCCCCGGACACGGCCAGGACCCGCGGAGTCCCCTTCCTCCCGCCCCCGCCCCCAGACACCGCCGGGACCCGCAGAGACCCCGACTTACCGCCCCCGCCCCCGCACACCGCCGGGACCCGCAGAGACCCCGACTTACCGCCCCCGGACACGGCCGGGACCCGCGGAGTCCCCTTCCTCCCGCCCCCGCCCCCAGACACGGCCGGGACCCGCAGAGACCCCGACTTACCGCCCCCGCACACCGCCGGGACCCGCAGAGACCCCGACTTACCGCCCCCGCCCCCGCACACCGCCGGGACCCGCAGAGACCCCGACTTACCGCCCCCGCCCCCGGACACCGCCGGGACCCGCGGAGTCCCCTTCCTCCCGCCCCCAGCAAGGAACGCCCAGAGATCGGCGCTTCAGACCCCCAGAGTCGGGGCCGCCAGAGTGCAGGCGAGGCGGCGTCAGGGACTCGTCTCGCAGACGACGCCGAGGGGCTGCCCTGGGCCCCCGGTCGGGCCCGCAGACCACGTGCAGAGCCCTGCGGCCGCCCCCTGCACCCCGGGGCCCCCCGTACCGCATGAAGCCCGTGTCCGTGGTGATCGTGTCCCCCGGCACCACCAGGTGCTTCTTGGTATCACGCCCCAGACTCTCGCTGGGAAGCTTCCTCGCCACCGGAAGGCGCATCTCCATCGCCATCTTGGCGCCAATAACCTGCGCAGGCGCAGCTCGGCCCGGAGCCGCGGAATTCAGCCCGGCAACTCCGAGAGGGGCGGTCTGGGGCGGGGCCTCAGGGCAGCCGCCAATGGGAGCGCACGGTGTGGCAGCCATGTTGACTACTGGCAACCGTTATGTTAACCTGAAGGGGAGGAATGCGGAGTTTCCACGTTTATTACTGGCAAGGGTGCACCTGTGGCGTGATGGCATTCCACAAGCTGTTGCTTGTGGCTTTTTATCAAAGCTGTCTGGTACTGCCATCCTACTTATTGTTTACCAGCGTTAGACGTAATTGAGGAATGGGCCTCTGAGTTTCCTCCCAGCTCTAAGCCGCTAAAATCTGATTTTTGTATGACAGCGCCCAGGAGGACACGATTTCAACAGAAAGCATAGCCATACTTTCTTTTTTTCAAAAGATTTATTGGGACTGGCGCTGGGACGCAGTGGGGTAAGCCGCTGCCTGCAGCGCTGATTTCCCATTGGGCGCCCAGCTGCTCCACTTCCCATCCAGCTCCCTGCTGATGCGCCTGGGAAAGCAGTGGAAGATGGCCCAAGTGCTGGGGCCCCTGCACCCTCGTGGGAGACCTGGAGGAAGCTCCTGGCTTCGGCCTGGCCCAGTTCTGGCCCTTGCAGCCATTTGAGGAGTGAACCAGTGGATGGAAGACCTCTCTGTCTCACTGTCTCTCTGTCTCTCTGTCTCTGTCTCTCTCTCTAACTCTGCCTTTCAAATAAATAAATGCTTTTAAAAAGACAGTGTTTAAGGAGCCAAGCAATTTCTAAAGCAGTGTTCCAAGTTTAGGGAAAAAAGATTTATTTGAAGGGCAAAGCCACAGGGAGAGACAGCGAAAGATCTCCCATCTGATGGTTCACTCCCCAAGTGGCCAGAAACTAGGAACCAGGAACTCCCCCCCCAGGTCTCCCATGCAGGTGCAGGGGCCCGAGCACTTGGGCCATCCCCTGCTGCTTTCCCAGGAGCATTAGCAGGGGGCTGGATCGGAAGTGGAGCAGCCGGGACTTGAACCTGCACCCACATGAGATGCCAGAATAGAAGGTGATGGCTTAACCCATTGTGCCCTGGCGCCAGCCCCAAGCGCCCCGCTTCACACTGTTCCCAGTGGCCCCAGTCTGGGTCAGAACAGCCGCCTCACGGCTGCTGGGTCAACCCAGCCCGCACCCCCACCCGCGGGCAGCACACCGGACACTGCTGAGCCAGCTGACTTCTCTGAAAAAAGAGAAAGAGAAGTGAAGCGAAGCAGGCCACACCCCGCGAGGCAGGTGTGTGTGGTGGAGAGGGCAAATGCGCACACACAACCAAGGCCTGCACCTGCGTCTGTGCCCACAGCAGCCTCCGCCCGCGTGCCGGGCACTGCCTGTCACGTCACAGGAGTCCCTGCCGGTGGAGCGATGCCTGTCCCGTGTGGTCTTATCTGCCACTCCTGCTTAAAGGAGCTGTGCCTCCCGGCCCCTCCTAATCCCCTCCCCCTCCCTCCTCGTCCCCTCCCCTCCCCCACCTCCCTCTGCCCCTCCCTCCCTCTCCCTCCTCCTCTCCTCCCTCCCCTCCCCCTCCACCTACCCCTCCTCTCCTCCTCCCTCTGCCCCCTCCCTCCCTCTCCCTCCTCCTCCCCTCCTCTCCCTCCTCCTCCCTCCCTCTTCCCCCTCCCCCTCCACCTACCCCTCCTCTCCTCCTCCCCCTGCCCCCTCCCTCCCTCTCCCTCCTCCTCCCCTCCTCCCTCCCTCTTCCCCCTCCCCCTCCTCTCCTCCTCCCCACATTCCACTGCCCTCTCCCTCCCTCTCCTTCCTCCTCCCTCCCTCTTCCCCCTCCCCCTCCCCTCCTCCCTTCTCCTCCCCCTCCTTCCCACCTCCCTCTGCCCCTTTCCTAGCTGTCCCTCCTCCTCCCCTCCTCTCTCTCCCTCCCTCTTCCCCCTCCCCTCCACCTACCCCTCCTCTCCTCCTCCCTCTGCCCCCTCCCTCGCTCTCCCTCCTCCTCTTCTCCTTCCCCCTCCTCCCTCCCCTCCCATCCTCCCTCTCACTCCTCCCCTACCCCTCCCCCTCCTCCCCACATTCCTCTGCCCCCCCCCCCCCCCGCCCTGCTCAATTTTGGCCTCAGGAACCAGGGGCGGTCATCCATCCTCTGTGCACAGGGCCTCTCCGGAGGACCACGCACACTGCCTCCAGAGCTCCGCCAGGCCAGAGAGCGGCAGTTAGTCCAGACAAGTGCCCTGCGGGTCTCCGCGAGGGGACCAGCAGGTGCTGGCCTGGTCCCCGCCTGCGGAGAGCCCCCAGAGCCTAGAACGTAGAGCCCGGCCGCGTCCACAAGAGGGCGGTGTTGTCCTTTGAGCCAGCTTCGCCCGGGCAGGCAGGCGCACAGCCACAGGGCACCGGCTGCAGTGTGGCCATCACCCCCTGCCATCCCAGGTGGGCCGGGCGTAGGCTCGCACGCTCACGTTCGCAGCGCTGTCACAGATCGGCGTGTGGATACGGCAGGCCCCAGAAGGCCGGAACCCACACGGCACACAGTGGCAAGGCCCGCGCTGTGCCGGGGCACCTGCTTTACCCCCTCCCCCATTTCCCGAGGCTGGGCTGAGTGCGTTCCACACAGCATAGCAGTGATTCCTGACGGCGCTCGGGGCTCCCGAGTCCCCCAGACAAACCTGCAGCCGGGACTGGAGTCCAGCTGCAGACCCCCCCTCCCCCGGTCTCCCTCAGCGTCCCGTCAGCCTCTGTACCACTGCGTGGAGGGGCAGACACCCAGAAATGCTGCGTGTCCCAGGGGCGTGCTGGACACGTGCACTCCTGCGAAGGCGGGTCGGGATTCTGCGAGGGAGCGTCTGCAGCTCCATGATTTCAGCGCCCAGCCAGGCCTGACGCGGACCCGTGCCTTGGCGCCCGTGCACCTCCACGGCCGCTGCCCCAGGCCCATCAGCGTCGTCTCTGTCCTGGGTGACTGTAACAACCTCCCGCCGTGTCCCCAGTTCTCCATCCAGAACGCGTCAGATTAGGGCGGCCGCATTGTGGTGCGGCCGGGTGAGTCGCCCGTTGGGTGTGGCACTGGCATGCTATGTTGGAGTGCTGGTTTGAGTCCCGGCTGCTCCGTTTCCCATCCAGCTCCCGGCTAATGCGCCTGGGAAGGTTGTGATGGAGCTCCTGGCTCCTGGCTTCAGCCTGGCGCAGCCCTATCTGTTGTGGGCATTTGGGGAGCGACCCAGGGAGGCTTTTGAAAGCCTTTGCTTTCCAATCAATACATGCATCTTCCCGCCCCAGAGTCCCGGAGTCAAAGCCGGTTCCCAGCCCAGTCCTGTCCCGCAGTCGCCTCGCCTGGCTCCTCTTTCCTTCCAACATGACAGATGCCGCTGTGTCCTTCGCCAAGGACGTCCTGGCAGGTGGAGTGGCTGGCCATCTCCAAATCCGCGGTGGCGCCCATCGAGGGGGTCAAGCTGCTGCTGCAGGTGCAGCATGCCAGCAAGCAAATCACTGCCGATAAGCAACACAAGGGCATTCTAGACCGCGTGGTTCGTATCCCCTCGGAGCAGGGAGTCCTGTCCTTCTGGCATGGTAACCTGGCCAATGTCATCAGCTACTTCCCCACCCAGGCTGTCAACTTTGCCTTCAAAGATAAATACAAGCAGATCCTTCTGGGTGGCGTGGACAAGAGGACCCAGTGTTGGCGCTACTTTGCAGGAAATCTGGAGCCACATCCTGTGTTTCGTGTACCCTCTTGATTTTGCCCGTACCCGTCTAGCAGCTGACGTGGGCAAAGCTGGAGCTGAAAGGGGATTCAGAGGCCTCGGTGACTGCCTGGTTAAGATCTACAAATCTGGAGGGATTAGGGGCCTGTACCAAGGCTTTAATGTGTCTGTGCAGGGCATTATCATCTACCGGGCTGCCTGCCTCGGTATCTCTGACACCGCAGAAGGAACGCTTCCAGGTCCCGGAACACGCACATCTTCACCAGCTGGGTGATCGCGCAGTCTGTCACTGCTGTTGCTGGGTTGACTTCCTCCTATCCATTCGACACTGTTCGTCGGCGCATGATGACGCAGTCGGGGCGTAAAGGAACTGATGTCATGTACACAGGCACACTTGACTGCTGGAGGAAGATCGCTCATGATGAAGGAGGCAAAGCGTTTTTCAAGGGTGCATGGTCCAACGTCCCCAGAGGCATGGGCGGTGCTTTTGTCTTGTCTTGTATGATGAAATCAAGAAGTTCATGTAAGTTATTCCCTAGGTCTGGTCCCCTGTGACAGGCATGTTGGATTATACTCTTGAGCGTTCTGGACAGGCTCCTGTCTGTCTCATCAAAAGCAACTATGTGCTGGTTGAAAATGGGAAGCAATAATATTCTTCTGACCAGTTTTCTCTTTTTTTAATTTTTTTTTTGATAGGCAGAGTGGACAGTGAGAGAGAGAGACAGAGAGAAAGGTCTTCCTTTGCCGTTGGTTCACCCTCCAATGGCCGCCGCGGCTGGCGCACTGTGCTGATCAGATGGCAGGAGCCAGGTGCTTCTCCTGGTCTCCCATGGGGTGCAGGGCCCAAGCACCTGGGCCATCCTCCACTGCACTCCCGGGCCACAGCAGAGAGCTGGCCTGGAAGAGGGGCAACCAGGACAGAATCCGGCGCCCCGACCGGGACTAGAACCTGAGGTGCCAGTGCCGCAGGCAGAGGATTAGCCTAGTGAGCCGCGGCACCAGCCGATGACCAGTTTTCTCTTAAAGCCATTTCCATGATGATGATGATGATGGGACTCAATTACATTTTTTTAATTTCAGTCACTCCTGATAAATAATTTGAAGAAATAAAAATATACACAATAAAATAAATAAATAAATGCATCTTCCCAAAAAAAGGATCAGATCAAATCACTTCCCTGCTTAAAATACTCTGGCAGGGGCCGGTGCCGCGGTGTAGTGGGTTAAGCCGCAGTCTGCAGTGTGGGCCACTGGCCTCTGCCGAGGACTGCCTGTGCCTGGAGGCCCTGGACCATGCGATCAGGGAAGAGAAAGTGAAGACAGCGGGTGGGAAGGGGAGTGGAAGTGCGTGGAAGTCCCAAGGAATGTAAACAGGAACTGAGCAGGTAAGTGAGCTGCGCCAGGTTGGAGACACACGGTCTGCGTCCCTGTGGGGCGTGCAGAAGCCCCCTGGCTGCTCAGAATGGACAGGCTGACCAGAAGGGCCCGTGGGAGCCGCTCGCCGGCAGAGTGACATGGCTGCAAGACTCTCTCCGTGTTTCTCGGTTTGCAGGTACTGCAAATGGACAGTGACTGAAAGACCACCAGGGGACAAGGGAAGAGAAAGGACGCGGCCTCAGAGATTTAGGGGGGGGATTTCCAGGGTGCTGTGTGTGTTTAAATGCCAATGCCCAGGCTGGCACACAGGAGTTGTTGGGTGTGTACACAGCCTTTGTCTGGGGCCCTGAGGCTCTGCTTGGAACTGCAAGCAAAGTGAGAGGTTGGGATTTTCAGTGGCAGCTCTGTCTCCAATGTGCCAACTGCACAGGTTCACAGTGCACGCCCCGTCTGTGTGTCCTAGGGCTTAGCATAGGCCCTGGTGCACGCTTTAAAAAAAAAAAAAAAAAAAAAAAAAAAAAAAAAAAAAAAAAAAAAAGCATCCTGGTCTGCAGTTACAGCATACTGCCACCAGGCGGGTTCTTGAGCTGGTCGTGGCCCGCAGGGCTGTTGGCTGAGACTACGCCCAAGGGAGTAAGAATCTAATCTCTGTTCTAGGCTCCCACTGAAGTCTGGAGTTCGAATCCTGCAAAGGCTTTCTTCAGGAAGCCGGCTTCACCCCCGAGGAGGCCTGACACTTTCATTCGTTGGCATGGAGAGGGAGGGGAACTCAGGACAGAGGAGGCTCTGGCCCGGGTTGTAGCCGCAACAGGAGGGTAATGCAGGGCCCCCGTGCAGGGGCCACTGGAGACACTGGGGGCCTCGTGGTCAGGCACCAAAGAAGCAAGCTTGGGGCACATCGATGGCGTAGGGTTAAGACCAGTGTGGGACAGCCACACCCCCTATCAGAGTGCCAGGTTCCGGTCCCGGCTCCACCCCCGATTCCAGCTTCCTGCTAAAGTGCACCCAGTGGGGCCGGCCGTGTAGGTTCCAGTGTGGGAGACCCGGGTTGGGTTCTAGCTCTGGCCTGGCCTAGGCCTGGCAGTTGCAAGTGTCTGGTGAAGCAGTGGACGCAATCTCTCTCTCCACATCTGTCTCCCTGCTTCTCAAATAAATAAAATAAGTAAATGTGAATTCAAAAAGGGGCAGCAAGGTTTGGGAGCGAAGAGGAGAACTGGGTAGCGCCATCTGCTGCCTTGGGAGTGCACGCCTGCTCGGGCTCCCAACGGCCAGGGCACAGGAGCAGAGCCCCAAGGCATGAGCGTCTTCAGGGGTTCACAAGGAAGTCCCAGTGGGGGTGGCCTGAGTGTGCAAGCTGAGCCCCCCTGCAGGCTGTGTGTGTGTGTGACCTGAGCTCCCCTGCAGGCTGTGTGTGTGTGTGTGTGAGCTGAGCACCTGCAGGCTGTGTGTATGTGTGTGTGTGAGCCCCTGCAGGCTGTGTGTGTGTGTGTGAGCTGAGCCCCCTGCAGGCTGTGTGTGTGTGTGTGTGTGTGTGTGTGTGAGCTGAGCCCCTGCAGGCTGTGTGTGTGTGTGAGCTGAGCCCCTGCAGGCTGTGTGTGTGTGTGTGAGAGAGAGAGCTGAGCTCCCCTGCAGGCTGTGTGTGTGTGTGTGTGTGTGTGAGCTGAGCCCCTGCAGGCTGTGTGTGTGTGTGTGTGAGCTGAGCCCCCTGCAGGCTGTGTGTGTGTGTGTGAGCTGAGCCCCTGCAGGCTGTGTGTGTGTGTGTGTGTGTGAGCTGAGCCCCTGCAGGCTGTGTGTGTGTGTGTGTGTGTGCACCGCTGGCCAAGGCTGCACTGCGAGGTGCCTGGTGGGATCCCAGGTAGTGTGCCTGCCCAGCAAGTGCAAAGATGACCTCCATGGCTGGCATGTGCCAGGGCAGCCATGAGGCCCTGGGGCTGGCGCAAGCTGGACTTGGCCTAGGCAGCTGTGAAGGCCCTCGGCCCTACCCGGGTGCTCTCCCTGCTCCTTGGTGGTCTCCCGGGGGTCTGGACACGGGTGCCCAGAGCCTTTGAAAAC
The DNA here is from genome assembly GCF_051225735.1 of Oryctolagus cuniculus. NCBI lineage: Eukaryota > Metazoa > Chordata > Mammalia > Lagomorpha > Leporidae > Oryctolagus > Oryctolagus cuniculus. The sequence goes on along the minus strand of NC_142867.1, from coordinate 233,618,489 downwards.
GCTGATTTTCTTTGTCCACCCCCAGTGGCTTCTAGAACCCTTCGATTTGGCCATGAAATGAAAAAAGAAAAGAGAGAGTAGCTTTCGGGGGAGATAACAGTGGCTGACGATGCAGTCCATCTGCCTTCCTAGTTGCTGGTTGCCTTGCTCCGTGGTGCACCCGTCTGGGCTCTGGCACACCCACCACACACACAGCCCTGCCTCCCAGGAGGCCTGGTGGATTCCAATCCGCAGAAATGGGGGGGGGGCGGGCTCTCACCCCCCCTCCAGCCTCTGGGCGCCCTCCACAGCAGCCTCCCACACAGACTCGTGCACCCACGCAGACGCTAAACGTTCCAGTACTTTTTATTTTAGAATACAAGAGAGGTACAAATGTATTTACAGTCGTACATATACAACCAAATAATATATATCCCGGTTTTGTAAATATCCTTTTAGATAAATATTTACAGACTTAAAGTGACCGTTTTCTGGAAGTAGCACACAGTTTCTTGAAAACTCTATACATGGTATACTCTCCGCGAATATTACAATCTCTTTACAAACGCCCCGGGCACCTCCTGCCAACGACTGCAAGGTGCGAGAGGCGACAGCAGAGGGCGCGCGCGGCCGCAGCTGGGGACGGGCGGGCGGGCGGGCAGCGGTGCCCCCCAGGCCCTCCGCGGCTGCAGTGTGCGCTGGGCGCGCCCCAGCCTTCCCCGTCCCACGCGCGACGTCGGAGCCGAAGGGGCTGGGCAGGGGTCCAGTTCCCTCGTTTTACAGGAGGAGAAACTGAGGCCCGAAGAAGGGACGCGGCCTCGCGCCTCCCCTCGCCAAGCTGCGGCACCTCGCCCAAGCCCAGGGCCACGGTTCTGTCTCGCCGGCCCCAGGCTCTCCAGGTCGTGTCCTTGACCTCCGACCCTTCAGGACAACGGTCCCCGGGGGGGCCGCTGGAGACGGGACACGGACACTCCCCCAAACTCCCGCCCCGCGGCTGCCGCTCCCCGGGCATTCCCAAGCGCGGAGCTCTCCGTGGGAGCGCTCAGTCCTCTCTCCTGCCACGCACGACGGGGAGGCCGGCCCCAGCTGCGGGCTCTGCGGGAGGCGCGCCCGGGCAGCCGCACCCGCCGCGCGGCCGGCCCTCGCGCCCCGGGGCGCGCGCCGGCTCACAGCACCATGGCCGGCAGGTGGTGCGCGGCGGCGGCGGCGGCGGCAGCGGCGGCGGCGGCGGCGAGGGCGGGCGCGTGCGCGTGCGGCGCGGGCAGCGCGGGCGAGTGCGCCTGCAGCGCGGCGCTGGGCGGCCGGTGGCGCGCGCTCTTCTGGTGCGCGCGCAGGCCGGCCAGCTGCGAGTAGGCGCTCTGGCACACCTGGCACTTGTAGGGGCGCTCGCCCGTGTGCAGGCGCACGTGGTTGCGCAGCGTGGACGACTGGCTGAAGCGGCGGTTGCAGAAGCGGCACACGAAGGGCTTGTCCAGCGTGTGAATACGCATATGCGAGCGCAGGTTGCTGCGGGAGTTGAAGCCGCGGTGGCAGATGACGCAGCGCATGCGGCCCGCCGTGCCGGCTGCGGAGTCCGCAGGGTGGAAGTCCTCTGGCCGCGCGGGGCGGGCGGGGAAGGAGAAAGCGGCCGGGTCAGAACCGGCGCTGGGGCCCCCCGCCCGCGGGGTCGCGGCCCCCAGGAGGTGCTGTGCAGCCTTGGGGAGGGCTGAGCCTCCCTCAACCTTAGCGCCCTCATCTGTGTAGTGGGAACCTGGCTAGGGCAGGTGACGCCAACCTGTCGGGGGCCGCGGCAGAGAAGGGCCGGGCGCACCCCTGCCAGAAGAGGGAGTGGGACCCCCCTCCGACATGCACCCCGCCCTTTCGTTTTCTCCCCTCGCAAATAGGCACCGAGTGGCTCCCGTGTGCCACGCGCGGCCCCGCACCTGCTTGCCCCTTACCCCGCAGGCCAGCTAGAAGTTTCTGAGAAACGCAAGTCTGCAGCTGCGGGGCACGGGCCCAGCAAACAGTAACCTGCGAGGCAGCCTCAGGTCCTCCTCTACCAATAGAGATCACCAACAGGAGGACCCAGCAGGAGACACCTGCGAAGACTCTGCCTAGGATTTTGCGTGCCAGGCCTCTTGAGCACATGCCTGCACGGCTGCCCGCCTTCCTGCAGCCGGCCTGTAGGCGGCAGCACCTCACCCAGGTCCTTGGCCGATGGAGAGGCAGGTGTAGGGCCATTCCCAAGACTGCACAGCGCAGCCGGGGTTCAGTCCCGCCCCCACTGCTCCCCGGTCAGCCTGTCCTAGCCAGCGGGCAGGAGGCCTCTTCCACACATTCGCGGACTCTGGTGGCTGTCCCCGGGGAGAGCATCGGCCTCCTTGGACCAGGGGCTGAAGCAGGGTCCCTGGAGGCCCCACCCCCACCCTGGGGCTCCCCTGGGGCCCAGGGAGCACCTGCACCTACCGTGCTTGTTCTTCTTCTGCTCCTCCTCCAGCCCGGGCACCCCGGGGATGCCCAGGAAGGTGTTGTGTGAGTTCCCATACCACACCAGCAGCTCCTGGTCCGGGGGGATCATCTGCAGGGACAGAGGGAGGCAGCACCGGGTCAGAGAGGCAGGGGCCCTGCGCCCCTCCCCCCCACAGCCCTGAGAAAGCCACGATCCGGTCCATTTCCACCCAGCTGTCTCCAGCCAGCTGCACGAGCGTGGAAGGTGTCTGGCATCAGCCCCTTGTGCCCTCCCCCCGGCCCTGCCCAGGCCGTCTCGCTGTCTCCATCCCAGCTCCGGAAGATCCCGGGCAAGCAGGAGTAACAGGCGACCAGATCCCTCGGGGCTGCAGGGCTGGCACAGGTGTTTCCGAGGAATGGAGCGGTGGGGCTGCTGTAGCCTGCCTGGTAATGTTCTAGAAACGTCTCTCATCCTGAGCCCCTGCAGGCAGCACCACGTCACACGGACCTCCCTGCCCAGCACAGGGCCCTGTGCGAATGTGTGCCTGGCAGAGGCTGAGAGAAGCACCCAGATCCACGAACACTGCCGCCACGCAGCTGGGGCACCTGGCCTTGAACTGTGTCAACTTCCGCCTGCTTCAGAGTCAGGGAGCTTTGCTGCTCCCAGCGGGGGTGCCAGCCCAGGGAGGGGTGAAGGCGACCGCCTAAAGAGGCGTGGAAAGCCGGCTGGGGAGCCCACATTCTCCGGGACATCTCAGGGGGCCTGCCAAGCCTTGGCTGAAAGGTGGGGAACCATCACCAGGTAGGGCCAGTGAGAGAAAGGACAGCCCTTCACTCTCCCCAGGGGGCCTGGCTTCTGCACCTGCCCCTGGTGTACCCAGAGAAGCCTGGGTACCCCAGGCCATGGCTGCTTTCTTTTCCCAGTGAGTCCTTTTGAGTTAGAGCAGCATCATGTGGGATTCCATCTGGGGACCCAGAGCAGGGGCGGTCAGAGAGAGGGCTCCGACCTGCAGAGCCCTGCCGCACGCAGCACCTGATCAGAGCCTGGGGGGCCCTCAGACCATTGCAGCAAATGCTGACCCTGAAAGGTGCTGCAGAAGAGGGAGCAGGAAGGGGTGGGGTGGGGGGCTTGGCAGCTGGCATCCTCCTAAGACAACCTGTGGCCACCAAGCCCCGTCCCACTCAACCCCACGATCCAGGGGCACGAGGCAGCCTCAGGGCCAGCGCAGACTGATGGGCTTTGGGTCAGAAAAAAAACAAGTGTGGTCCTGAAACCCAGGGAGAACTAGGCAGACTGGAGTCTGGCACCACAGCCCAAGTCCCTATGATGTCTCTGGTCATCCCCAGCCATGGCGACTGTCCGGGACAGGGCAGGAGGCCCCTGCTGCAAATGGGGTGCAGAAGAGAAAGGTTTTGTGAACCTCTCGGAAGAGCAGATGATGGAACTAGACTATTTCAGACAGGGGCAGGCGGCGGCACGATGCGGAGGCTTGAGCTGCCACGTGGGACGCCCACATCTGAGTGCAGCAGGTTCAAGTCCCGCCTACTCGGCTTTGCATCCAGCTTCCCGCTAATGCATCCTGGGGGCAACAGATGATGGCCCAAGTTGTTGGCCCCCTGCCACCCACAAGGGAGACCCAGGCAACGTTCCGGGCTCCTGGCTTCCGCCTGGCCCAGCCCTAGCGAAATAAATCTTAGAAAAGCCAGAAAGTGAAGATCCTGAACCCTATAGCCTTTCTTTAAAAAAGCAATAAGATGTAGGCCGGCGCCGCGGCTCACTAGGCTAATCCTCCGCCTTGCGGCGCCAGCACACTGGGTTCTAGTCCCGGTCGGGGCACCGAATTCTGTCCCGGTTGCCCCTCTTCCAGGCCAGCTCTCTGCTGTGGCCCGGGAGTGCAGTGGAGGATGGCCCAGGTGCTTGGGCCCTGCACCCCATGGGAGACCAGGAAAAGCACCTGGCTCCTGGCTCCTGCCATCGGATCAGCGCCATGCGCCAGCTGCAGCGCGCCGGCCACGGCGGCCATTGGAGGGTGAACCAACGGCAAAAGGAAGACCTTTCTCTCTGTCTCTCTCACTGTCCACTCTGCCTGTCAATAAATAAATAAATAAACAAACAAACAAATAAATAAGATGCCTTCATTGTGAAGGGAGTGGCTCTACGAGAGGCGCTGCTGAGTTGTGTGACCTCCGGCAAGCCCCTGCCTCCCTCATCTTGTTCCTGCAAGGAAGGGGCATGGGAACACGGCCCCTGAGGGTCCCCCATCACTCTGCTGGCGATTAAGTCACCTCCAATACTGCCCAAGCCCTGGCTCAAGCCTCCGGCAGAACTGCACAGTTCTGTATCACGGTTCTTTCTCCTAAAGCAGCCAGCACCACTCAGACCGCCCTGCTCACGCCCTGGCAGCACAGAGCCCCGCAACCCGTGGGTCTGGATCAGTCTCTGAGTCACACAAGCCAGGGGCCACCTGGGCTCCCCGCCTGCTGAGCCAGTGACCTTGGGCAGGCTGCCTCAAGTGTACAATGCGGCCAGTCACCTGCCCTGGCCCCAGCGAGCGGTCTTGGGGCTCAGCAGGGCAGCGGGCACAAAGCTCTTTGGGAGCGGAGACTCAGGAGCCCTTGCTGGTCCCTCTCTCTGAGCTGGCAGCCGCCTCTGGTACAGTGAGTGTCCTGCAGCAGAGTCCACAGGGCCACGGGCACGGTGGAAGCCCCAGCCCCCCTGGACTTTGCCAATGCCCCCAAGGACACCTGCCTCCCCACCTGGCACCACCATGGCCACGGCTGAGCCATTGCCAGAGCCAACGTCTATGACTCCAACACAAAGTCAAGCCTGGCCTCTTAATTTTAACTGAAAAGCACAATTTTTATGAAAAATAAAATAAATGTGATACCCACCGAAATGAGCATGGTGGTGATGGCCAGTGTGGATCGGAGCCACAAATCTGGAACATTCTTACTCAAAGTGATTATTTGGAATGTTCCTTTTTAAACAAGCCCTTCAGTGGGCGTGTCAGGATAAGGGTGATTCGCTTATTTACTAGCAACTTCTTAAAATGTGCTGGCATTGATCTCATTAATGTGAAAATGAAAACAGTGACGCAGACACATGGACATAAGTGGACAGACAGACGTGTCACAGGGTAAGTGACGGACAGCCACGCCCCCGCTACTGCGGCTGTCGCCGGCTCTCTGTGTGTCTTTCCTGAGACGCGTCTGCCACTCTGAGACCAGATGACGGAATCAGGCTGACTCGAGGGTTCGAGCAAAACAGCAAGAAGCGGCAGAATGACTTGCATTTTCTACCTGACCCTTCTGGTCCTTAAAAAATTAATGAGCACTTCTTATTCCGCACACATGCAAATCAAAACAGCACATTTAACAAAAAAGAAAGAAGGTCCATTAAGAAAAACCTATTGGAAGCCTCCAGCAGCAGGGGAGGCAGCCTCACCCGCACGGAGGCCGGGGCTGGGGTCTCTCTGGCCCCTCGGAGCTCCTGGTCCTGCTGCCAGCACCTTTCATCCACAAACTCTGGTCCAGCCCGGGAGACCCAGGGACCTGCAGCTCCTTCCCCCAAGACCTCGGCGCTACTGGCGGCGGCGGCTTCAGCCTACAGGCGGTGCAGTTGACCGCCTAAATGCAGAGAGTGGCCGTACACGGTCCTCTGCAGCCCCCTGGCAGGCGCTGGACTCCGGCCACTCCAGCCCGTCCCAGCTGGGACCCTCCCCCGGGGCTCGGGGACCTAGCGTCAGCGGCCCTGCATGTGTCCCGGAGCAGGCACCGACTCAGGACACACAACAGACAAAGCAATGGCAAGGGGACCGAGACCCGTAGACAACCCTGGTCCTCAAAGCTCTGGGAATACCGTGCCCGAGTTCTCTGCCCGCAGACGACAGCCTCTGCCACTTTCCCCCTCTCCCCGAGGGGCGCAGAAGGGTTTCCACGTCAGCTGCACACGCATCAGTTCCATCGGAACTGGTTGCAGGTGCCCCAACACCGCCATCGACACAGCTCCAGCAACGGCTCCGGGCCAGCGAGGCCACGGGGCACCGGTGAGGCCAGACAGCCTGGCCTCGGGTCACGGCTCGGGAATCTCCTGGACCTCACTGTCACCACCAGTTAAATGGGACAGTAGGGGAGCGTGCCTCACGGAATCCTGTGTTTAAAGTCATTGAGATCCCTAGGACGGGGTCACACGGAGAAAGCGTGTGGCTGATTCCTAACAATCCAACGTTATCAGTCCAGCTGGTTACTAAAATCCAACACTACCGATCAGGCTTCTTACTGATAACCCATCATTATCAGTCAGGCTTATCACTAATAACCCGCGTCCCCACCAATGAGCAAGGGAAAAAGCAAAGGGCACTTGTTCTCTTAGTACCAAGGAAAGAAGGAAAAACAAAAACAAAAAAAAAAAAAAAAAAAAAAAAGAAACAATTAAGAAATAACAGACAGGGCTCTCGGGTTCTAGGAGGGGGAAAAAAAAGGCTTTAGCAGCCTGAAATGAGAAGGGAAGTAGCAGAAAGAAAAACTTAACATTTCAGGGCTCCAGAGTTGGCCCCCCAAAACGAGGGCAAACGGGGCATCTTCCTCCCAGCTGCCAAGTCCCAGACGCCAGCGCATGTCCCCGAGTCCTTTCCCGGCGCTGGCCTTTGGAGGCGAAGCCCTGCCTCTGGGCAGCCGGTTTTGTCTTCCCGGAAGCACTGGGTCCCTGGGTGTCCCCCGTCTCCACCCGGCCCCCATCACCCGCAGGGAAACCTCTTCTTCCTTCAATGCCCGCTCTGCTGGGTGGGGCTCTTTCTAGAAACGGCACTGCGGGCAGCTGAGATGATGGCCAGTTCTTCCGGGACTGAAGCAAGCCAGGCGGCTGCCCTGCAGATGAGGTGTGAGCCGGTCCGGCCAGAGGCAAAACCTGCGCAACCGCTCTGGCCGCTGCCTGGGCCCAGGAAGCTCTTGCCCTGGTCTCTGTCTTCAGAGCCGGGTTTGTGTTTGCGGCCACGCTTAGAGCGCCCCAGTAGATTCTGCCTACTATTTTCTTCCCATTGGTTTTTGGCAGGCAATGGGTTACTGTTATGAAACGTAAGTAGCAGGAAGATTAAGAACACAGTTCGAGGGCCAGTGCTGTGGAGCAGTGGGTTACGGTGCCGGCTCCCGATGCCGGCATTGCTTATCAAGCGCTGGTTCGAGTCCCGGCTGCTCCACCTCTGATCCAGCTCCCTGCTAAGGCACCTGGGAAAGCAGCAGAGGATGGCCCAAGTGCTCGGGCCCCTGCCACTCACATGGAGACCCCAACAGAGTTCCAGGCTCCAGGTTTTGGTTTGGCCCAGCCCTGGCCCATGCAGTCGTTTGGGGAGAGAACCAGGTACATGGAAGATCTCGCTTTTTCTCTCCCTCTCTCCTTGTCACTATGCCTTTAAAATAAATCTTAAAAAAAAAAAAAAAAAAAAGAGAGATCACATCAACGGTCCCTCTCCTTGGCTCACTCACACTCACACTCAGAACAGACAGTAGATTTACTCCAGAGATGAGCAGGGGGTGGGCCAGGGGAGCCACAGGATGCCTGGTGCGGGCCCCCACAGGAGCTCTGGACCCCGGCCCTGTTGTGAGGGGGTCACTTGGACTCCGGGCACAGTTTACCCAAGAACTGACAGCGCGACAAAATGGTCGGAGAAAATGGCCACCATGAAGAATGTGCCCACGTTCAATTATGGAAAGCAAAATCGGGATATTTGATGGTCCCCTAAATACGGCAAGCTTGCTAATTCTGTACGAGCCCACACAGCCAGTCTGGTGAGTATCTACCTGCATCCCATACGATATAACACAGATGTCAGCACGTACGGGGGACTTCAAAAAGTTCATGGAAAATGGAACTAAAAGAGGTGTTTATTTTGGGGCAAAAATGCATAGTGTTATCATCCTGTGTTTCCCATGACCCTCAATTACAGATATTCCTATCTATGACGAGATCCTGGTCCCCAGTATGCACTGAGATTCATGCTCGGATGCGGGTGAGCTTGTTTTCCCAATCCTATCCACTCAGATTCCTCTCCCCGGAGAGGCCCTCCCGCCAGCTCGTCCCCTGACACTTCATTTCGTTTGTTAGCATTTCCCGGCTCTGTCCAGCTTCCAGGCGGGGGGCGGGACTGCCCCGTGACAGGGCACTCGATTCCCTGTGTCTGCCCGGGGCCGGGAGCACTCTTGCCAAAACAAAGCAGGTATTCTGGCTGTCTGCTGTGCTCGTGTGTGTGTGTGTGTGTGTGTGTGTGTGTGTGTGTGTGTGAGGGAGGGAGGGGTGGGGTAGGGGTGCGCCCTCTGCATGGCTGTGTCAGGACAACCAACGAGGAGTGTGTGAGAATGAGGGTGTGAGTGGGGTGGGGGAGGGTCTGAGGGGTTCCCCTGCACCTGAAGCTGACGCTAGGAGGTGGGCGGCCCAATCCGACCCTCACGGCACCCCACGGCTGTCCCACCTCTCTTGAACCCCTGTCTGGGAGCTGCTCACTTTTCCTTACCCCCCACTTTACAGCCTTCCAGGGACCACTGCTCAGCTGGGCTCCACTTCCTGGCTGCACCAAGCCCAGACAGTGGCTTCCTGCTGCCAGCCCCGGGGAGAGTCCCTGGGGCCTGGTTACTGGGGAGCAGACAGACCCCAGGCCCGGAAGCTCCTAGGCCAGGGTGCCCCTTGGGGCTGAGAGCCTGAAGCCCTGAATCCCAGGGAGACAACGGAGGAGGACCACTGGGAAAGCGTTCCCCCAAACAACTCTGCTCCGCCCCAGTCACCTCCCTCCCCGACCCGAGTCCCCATACAGCCCAGCGCCGGCCTGGGGCAGCTTCCCCACTCCTGAGCGTGCGCCCCACACTTGCTCTGCGCCCTGGCTTCACGTGCATCCTGAGTTTTGCTGCCGCCGCCCATGCGTTTGCTATCAGGAGCACCTGCTTTGCCCATGCTCCTCTTAAACCCTCCCAGGCTCACCCTGGCTCAGCCCTCACCCCCCGTCCAAAGCCTCCTGAACACCTTTCACAGCAGGAAGCGGTATTTCCTAACACACCCCCTGCCCCACCCAAAGGCCCCTCCAGGGCTGCTGAGGGACCTGTGCCCAGCGAGTGTTTGTCTGCACACTGTAAATAATCTGCATAATAGCAGACTTCTCCCATGTTGGGGGGTGAGGATGAAATACAGCGGTGCCCAGCCAGCGTCGGGGAGTAGCCTGCATGCAGCGAGCTACTGCAGAGCCAGGAGGGCAGATCCGCATGTCCTCAGTGCCCCAGCTGTGTGCCAGGAGGGACAGCATGCAGCCAGCCCTACGCCCTCTCTCCCACCCCAAGTGCGCTGCCTGCGCTGTCTTCCCCAGCTGCTGCCCTGTGTCCCTCTGACCTCCGCGCTCCGCTGATACCCAGGGACCGCGCCAGTGAAACGCTCATGACGTCCGCCATGGCATAAAGGGGCTGGCGTCGTGGCGTAGCGGGCAAAGCTGCCGCTTGGGATGCCGGCATCCCATGTGCGTGCTCCACTTCCAGTCCAGCTCCCTGCTAATGGCCTGGGAAAGCAGCGGAGAGACCCGGAAGAAGCTCCTGGCTTTGGCCTGGCCCATCGCTGGCTGTCATGGCCATCTGGGGGAGTGAGCCAATCAATCACAGATGTCTCCCTCTCCCCCTCTCTCTCTGTAACTCTTTCAAAATAAATGAATAAATAGATGTATTTAAAAAAAAAAAAAAAGGTAGGGGAGTTCCATTCAGCCTGATATGCAGCCAAAAGACTCCCACGGAAGGGCCCGGCCCTGGAGATCACGGTGCCTGGGCCTCAGCCCCACAGCCTAGGCAGGGCCAGCTGGACCACCACCAATGCCCCTGAGCCACGGTGATCTCTGGTCACAGACGCCTCGTACTGGGTGCCTCCCCCCCCCCCAACACACCTCAATGGCCTTGTAGAAGATGCTGGTGCCAATCTGGACCACCTCTAGGTTCTGTTCCTGCTCATTCCGGGCGCACTTGATGTAGGTCATCCAGCTCCGGTGGTCCTCCTGGCTCGCGTCGATGAAGTAGCGCACGGTGCCGTCCTCATTGAACACCTGGGGGCAGGTACCAAGGGGCCTGGCTGAGGCTGGGGTGGCTGTGGCCCCGGCCAGGCCCCGTGCGGGGTGTGTGGATGCGCGCGTGCACACACACACACACTCCGTCCTCACAACGGTGCCCAGAATTGGAGAAGGCCACTGTGGCTGCAGCTCCAGTTTCCGGCTGAGAAAAAGGTGCTACAGTGACTGTCGGAGCCCACCCCGCGGGAAGGGGCTCACAAGGAGTCAGTGTGCAGGGCTCCACGTCTGCTGTGTCCTTCCCACCCCGCGACACAAAGGGCCTCCCAGGATCGCGACAGCGGCCTCTCCCGGGATGCAGCGATGCTTCCCAGAGCAGTGGGGAGCACCCGCCAGGAACTCAGAGGGGGCACACGGGAGCCCCTGTGTGGGAGCTGCCAAGGGCGCCCAGAGGTCAAACTAGACCTCGACGTCCGCACCCAGAGATCAAACTAGACCTCGACGTCCTAACCCAGCAACAACTGGAGAAGGTAACCACTGGCCCAGGCATTCAAGGGAGGATGAAGCGGTTAGGAGAGACCTCTGGGCCACTGTCCTGTTCCCTTCCTCCTGCTCCTGGGACAAGCTGCTGGGTTTGTCACGTTGAGCTCCCAGGAGACAGTCAGCAGGAGCAGCCCGGGACAGGAGGAGACTAGGAAGAGGGCTGGGTTTCTGCAAGGCGAGGGTCCCAGGAGGAGGGGGGGGGGCTGCAGGAGTGGCTTTGTGCAGAGGGTGACCCTCCCTGGCATGGGGCACTGTGGGGGCAGGGTGGAAGCCTGAGTCCCTGTCCTTTGGAAAATGGGGCTGAGAAATCCCAGGGACTGCAGATGGGGAACTGGGGTGGGGACAGCAATGCCACCCCAGCGAGGGCGACTGTTTTTTTCCCTGGTGTTGGGGGGGGGGGAAATGCATGGCTCCCTCCGTCCCCTCTTTATTCCAGCTGTCCTCCACCCCAGGTCAGGGCCAGCCCTGAGGGTCTTCTCCTGCTAGGAAAAGAAAGCTGGGGGCAGGAGGTGGCCCTGGAGATGGCTCCCGGACCCTGGACGAGAGACTACAGGTCTCAGCTCCGCTCTCTCTCTCTCTGGGGTTGGCTGGAAGAAAGGGGAGGAGGCATCAGACTTTTCGGAACAGCTGCCTCCCAGCAGTGGGAGGGCAGACTTCCAGCGGTCCAGGTCCCCTCGGGTCCAGCCTGGGGCAGGGCAGCCGGGCGCCGACGGGGAAGAAGGCAGAGCGCCCGGCCGGCCGGCGGCGGCGGCGGCGAGCTCCTCGCCCGAGCCCCCCGCGGCGCCTACCTCCCACATGAGGTTGTTGTTTTTGCAGATGTCCACGTGCTCGGGTGCCAGCACGCGCCCGGTGAAGGGGCCCATCTCCGTGCCCGCCTTGATCCACGTCTTGGAGAAGATGCCGAGGCCCTCGCCGGGGATGGAGCTCTGCGCGATGATCACTTCGGCCGGCAGCACCAGACTGGACAGCTTCTGCACCTCTGCGAAGTGGGGCGCCAGCGCGGTCAGGGCCCCGATCCCGACTCGCTGCGGAGGGGAGCGGCGCCGGGCGGAGGCTCGGCTGCCGGCTTCCTCCGTGCGTAACGGGGGCCCCTGTGCTCCCGACCCCCGCAGCCCAGGGTAACCGGGGCTGCTTTCCAGGAGCTAGTTTTCAGTCTCCCCGCGAAGCTCCCATACCCTCCTCGGCCCTCCGCCCGGGGAAAAGTTCGGGACCCAGTGCGTCGAGCAGGCGGAGAAACGGAGCGCAGGTCCTCCGAGGAAGTGACGGCTAACCCAAGACTCTTTCGCCCAGGCGCCCCCCTGCGCGTCGGGAATCGGGGCGCTGCCCCGGGGGCAGTCAGCGCGGGGTGGGGGGACAGGGCCCGGGCCGCGCCAGGCGGCGGAGGTGCAGGAGAGACGCGGCCGGTGGCACGGCGGCCCCGCGTTCGCTGTGCGACCCCGAGCGCGCCTTCTCCGCTCGCGGGTTCCGGGGCCCCTTGCAGTCCTGGCGAGGCGGATCCCGGGCGGCCCCCGAGGCGCGCGGAGGTCCCCCTTGGCCGGAGTGGGGGCGGCCTCCTGGTCTTACAAGGTTTCGGTCTAAGCTACCTGGGAAAGTCCCCGGCGAGCGGGCCGGAGGGAAGGGGGGTCACACGGCGTCCACCGCGGCGCGGCCGGCAATTTGTCACGCTGTTAAAGCGGTCGCATTCACTGGGCTCCATTCGAAAGAAATGGCTAATTCTAAATTCATTAGCCCTGCAAGAATGCTGTAGCAGTAAATTGTAACTCCATGCGGAGCGGACTTGTTTAAAAGGGGCCGAGGAATCCTCTTTTACAAAAAGGGGGGATTAGATGGTTGACATAGCGTGAATGGGGCTGGAATTAGGCGTCACGGTAAATTAGGGGAGGAACAGAGATCTTCCAGGGGGAGAGAGCCGGCCCGGCGCAGCGATGCCAGCGCCCGGCAGATATTGTTTGCGGGTTGATGAATGAGGAGTGAGAACTTGAGACACCTTAAAGAAAAGAAACTTCTCGCTCTCCCTCGCTCTCCCCGCGGCTTTCTCTCCGGGCCGTCCGCCCTCCGCCCCCTCCCCAGCCCCCGCCGCCTTTTAAAGTCCTTGGTTTAAGTGGGAACTTTCGCGGGTCAAGCCCGAGTTAACTAAATGAATTTAAAACCCCTTCTTTTTGAGTCAACTGCTATTACACGCCTAGTAAGGCTTTAAATGCCGGGGACCGCCGACTCAAAGGGTGTGTGTGGCTGGGGGTGGGGAGGGGGCGGCGGGCGCCGGGATCCGGGACTGGAGCCGCGCCTGGTGCGGGGCTGCCACCGCCCGCCTCCGACCCCCGCGCGCCGAGCCCTAGCGTGGCTGCCGAAGCCCCGGTTCTGCCACGCGAGGAAGCCGGGGCGCACCGCGCGCCGCGGGGCCGGGGGCTCCGAGGTCTGCGGGCGCAGGGGACGCGACGAGCCCCGACGGCGCGACTCACCGCCGGAGAAGGACTGCGCCAGGACCTCGGCGGTGAAGGCCGTCTTGGGGCTGGCGTGGTGGCCCTTGTCCTCGAAGAGCTGCTCGCCCAGCACGTTGCGCCAGCGGCCGTACAGGAAGCTGTGCAGGATGTCGGAGGTGATGACCTCCGCCAGCGCCAGCCCCGGCGCCTTCAGCCCCGTCTTGAGCACCAGGGCCTCCGCCGGGAGCACGGAGCCCATCATGGGCGGCCCGGGGCTCGCCGGCGCCGGGGAAGGACGCACGGACGGACGGACGGACGGCCGGGCCGACGCGGGGGAGGCGCGCAGGCGAGGAGGGGAGCCGCGGAGGGAGAGGAGACGGCTGTGATGGAGGAGGAGAGGGAAGCGGAGCAGGGGAGGCCGCGGCGGCGGAGGGCGCGGGAGGGAGCGGGAGGCGAGGGGGTGGCTGGCCGGCGAGTGAGCCTGGGGAGAGGCAGGCGGGCGCGGAGGGGAGAGTCTGCAGAGGCGGCAGAGGCGGCGCGAGGAGCTGAAGGCGCGGGTGGAGGCAGAGGCGGTGCGGGGGCTGCGGGGCGGGCGGGGGGCGGGCGGCTGCGGAGAAACGGCGGCTGCTGGGGGCTCTCGGACGCGCGCAGGCCTCTCGCACACCCGGCCGGGACCGTCTTCCCCTTGGCAAAAAACCTCAGCGCCTTTATAGGAGCCGCAGTGACCCTCCTAATTGGTTATTAATGACCCCCCTGACGTCGGAGGAGACTTGTTGTACCCGGCCCGGCTGGAGCAGCTCTCGCCGCCCGCCGGAGCGCGAGGGGCGGGGGCGCGCGGACCGCTCGGAACAGCCCCCTTCACTCCTCCCTCCGCTCCCGGCTCTTCCTCCCCCCCTCCTCCTCTTCCTCCTCCTCTCCCCGTGGGAAGCGCCGGGCAGGGAGGGACGCTCAGCCGGCGGCGGGAAGAGGAGGGATGGAGCAGGGGAGGGGGCGCGGCGAGGCCCGGACTCCAGGGACCCCGTCAGGCAGGAGGGGACTCCTGGCCTTCGGCCCCCGCGGGCCCCAGCGCACCTCCTGTCCCAGGCAAGAATCCACGCTCGCCAGAGCCCCTCGGCAGGGCTTTCCCATCCCCCGCACCGCCGGGCCGACCGCGCCCCGGCCCTCCCGCGCCCCGCGCTCCTTGGGGCTCCACGCCCCAGGCGGCGGTGCTCGCCCCGAAGCCGGCCGCCTGCAGCCCCAGCTCCCGCCGCACTCATCTCTCCGGAGCAGACGGCGCTGCCGAAGCCGGCGCTTCGCTTCAAACGGGCCGCGCCGGCCGCCCTGCTCGCTTCGCGCAGCCGGGTGCGAAGCTCGCGCGGTGGCGCAGAGGGGGCTGCCGGGGCCGGGCCGCGGCCGCCGTCGAGGCCGGGCGGGCCTGAGCCGGCTTCGCGGACAGCCGGGTTCCGGGTGCGAGGGGCGCTAGGTCGGGGGTCGGTCGAAGGGCGGCCCGAATCCGCGCTGGCCACCAGTCGCTCAAGAAAGGCTTTCCCGCGGGCCACGGCGGGGATGAAGGGAGCCTGGACCTGCGTGGGAGCGGTCCGCCTCGGGAACTGCGGGCAGCCCCTGCCAGGCCGGGGCGCGGCTCGGCCCTCCGGGCTCCTGGGTCCCTCCCGGCCTCCTGCCCTTTCTCTCCTGGCCTCGCTCTGCCCTGCTCTCCGCTCCTCTCCCAACAGACTTTCCGCACTGCGCTTCCGAGGCACCTCGCGCTGTCCCTCTCCAAACGCCCGCGGAGCCGCTGATCGGGAGCCGCCGCTGACAGCCCGGCGCTGTCTGCCGCTGCTGCCGCCTAAGCCCCCGACCGCAGCCCCAGACACACCTGCCTTACTCCACCCCACGCTGCAGGGGCTTCGAGGCAGGTGGCAGCCCGGAGAGGTGTTCCAGGGCCCTGAGCGTTGGGCTCCAGGGCCACTTCTCTGCTGGACTCTGGGACTTCGAAAGTCTTGCGGTGGAGAGGCAGAGGGGCAGCGACTTAGCGTCCTTAAGCGAAACCCCACTTGATCGCTCCTTGGCAAAGAGCCCCCTCGGCTGCTGGGCCTCCCACCTGGCGCCGACGGGTCCCCGGCCCTTGCTCCCCCACTTCGGGCCAATGGTCTGGGGCATCCCTGCTGGCACCCGGTTGTACAGGAAGGAGCCAGCCCTCCCTGAGACCCGGAGCCCAGATCTGCCCCAGGCTGGAGTGGGGCAGCCTGCAGGACCGTGGGGGCACCGCGCCAGCAGAGGGCAGCGCTGCGGAGGAGCCAGAGGGTGCGGGAACCTCCATCGGATTCTGGATGCGATGGCCAGTCACACCCGCTCTGCCTGGGACTTCCTGAGGGAGGAGGCGTCTGGTGTGGGGGCTCCTGGGCCTTGGCTTCTGCCGAGAGCAGGTGGAGAGGAGAGTGCGCCCAGGCAGGGGAGGCTGAGACCCGCAGTTCAGCAGGGACACCTACCTGAGCGCCCTCAGGAGACCACAGGACCACGGACGGCTGTGCGTCCCTTATTCCTGCTGGACCTTGGTGTGCCTGCCCGCCCATTGGCTCCAGTTAGGTTTTGTGACCTGAGCTCTCTTTCTGCTTTCTCTTTGGGTCACTGTCCCCACCCAGGCCCCCAAAGGTTCTACCAACTCCCGGGTCGCATTCCATGGAGAAAAGCCCTGGAGTCCGTGTGTCCGTCCATCGCAGGGTGCGGCATCCGGGTCCCGAACCCCAAGCTTGGAGTCAGAAGATACAGGACCCCACGGCTAGGACAGCGGCCACGGAGCTACACTCCTTTCTCGGAACCGCAAAGCTGCAGATTGGTGTTGTGCGCAGGAGATTTGGGGAGCCCAAAACAGCCCCCAAGCTGGGTGCCCGGGGACCCGGGGCGTCTGCACCGATCGCTGGTGTCCTGCGCCTCAGGCCCAGCCAAGACCCAACCTGACTCGCCCCCCAGGAAGGGGGGCTCTTGGGGCGCGCTCAGTCTCGGGCCCTTGGAATTGGGGAGCAAGACCCCTTGGCTCGAGTTTCCTGGCCGACCCACCGCGGCGGTTTTCGTGGGGCCCGGGGCACCGGAGTCCCCTCCCCTGGGCCCAGCAGGGCCCAGCTCACGGGCACCGCCCCTCCCTCGCGCCCCAGGGCCGCTGCTCGGCTCCGTCTTTAATATTCATGGGCGTTAATAGAGAGGCCCCCAGTATATCGGCCCATTGTGGGCGGCTCGTAGGGCTTGAATAGGCCCTGGCCCCCTTTCTTCCTCCGAGGGGCCGGGCCAGGAGTGAATGGCCCCGCTTCCCGCTCCGCGCTCCCTCCCCCTTTCAGGGAGAACATCTTTATCCCCGCCGCCGCCGCCGCCCGGGCCCCTTTCGCGCGGCCCGGCTCCGGGCGGAACGAATCAATCGGCCGCGGCTCCTCGGAGGTCACCCTCGCCGCCCCGGGTCCCTCCTTGCGCCGAGCCCACGGGCGTGGAGAGCGGGAGACGGCGGCGCCGTCGGATGCTCGGATCCACGGGCGCAGGAGCTGCGGCGTCGTGGAGGGCCAGGGCGAAGGCAGGGCGGGCCGGGTGGGGCTCAGGCTCCGGTTCCGATTTTGTGCGGGTGCGGGGCGGAGCGCCGAGGGGCCGGGGGCTGCGGTCCGAGCCCAGAGAACTGTCCTGCTTTCCCCCGCGTCGGGCCCGGCGGCCGCACCCGCAAGACCTGGGGCGCGAGGAGTAGCCCAGGGCGCCCCAGGCCCCACGGCCCGGCCCGCAGATCCCTTTCGTACCCGGAGACGCGGCGCGGCTCGGCCCCGGACCCCGACGGTGCACTGCAGCCGGCTTTTGGGTGGGAAGCCCGGCGGCCCCAGCCCCCGCGCAGGCGTCCGGGAGCCGCTCAGGCGGGGCCGGGGCGCACGGGTCCCCACCCTCCCGCCTCGCTGGCCCTCGGAGGCACAGAAAGAAGCCCATTGTCCGCCAAGAAATACATTTTTTGGGCGCCGAGTGAAAGCCTGCCTTTCTTGTGAACTTTAGTCCCAGTCCCCTGCCCCCGGCGGTGGATTCGTCTCCCTCCCGGGGCCCCCGCGCGCCGCCTCCTCCCGGAACATCTGCCCGGGAGAATCCGCCCTGGAGGGCAGGCCGCGCCGGCTTTAAGCCCCGCGAACTCATTAAAAAGATATTAGCGTCGGGGGCAGGTCCCGCGCAGGTATCGATCGGCCGGCATGGGCCCGGGAAGAAAAGGAGACGATGGCCCCGGCGAGCCCCCACCCCTGCGCCCGGGCCGTGGCAGGAGCGGGGCCCCGCGCCGCGCCGCCCCGCACAGCCGCGTCCCGCGCTGTCCCCGCCCCACGGCCGCTGCGCTCGCTCCGGTCCCCGGCGCGCTCCTCACCGCGCTTGGCCCCCTCTCCGGTTGCCTCCCACCCTCCCTATTTCCTCCTCCCGGCCCCTCGACCGCTCGCTGGCTCGCTCTCTCAGTCTCCATCTTTCTCGTCCCCCGCAACGCGCCCGAGCCCAGGCGGCTCCTTCCTCTCGGGGCGGGGGTGGTGGTCCTGTACCGCCCCCCACCCCGAGTTCCAAACCCGTTCACGAAGGAAGGTTCAGAGCTCCAGGGCGCCCCCGCGACGCGTGCGGCGGAAGCAGAGTGGCGGGCGCTCACCGCACGGGCAGGGTCCACCGACGGGACTCCGGGCGCACCTGTACTAGGCTGGTGGGCGGAGAAGCGGCCCCGGCGTGGTGAAGCAGGGCGTCAGACACCCCTTTCGGACACCCCCTGCCCAATCTAGCCTCTGAGGCCGGCGAGGGACAAGGCTGCCCAGGCCGGGGTGGATGGGCCCTCCCCTCCCCTCCCCCGCGCCTCCCAGACGCCCCCACCCATCGCTCAGGCTGCCTCCCCCGAGCTGGCGGCCTCGGGGCATCAAGGTGGCGGGACCGAGGGCAGCAGCAGCGTGGGAGAGCCTCCGACCTCAGGAGAGGCCAGTCTTCCGGATGCAGGGGGGATGGAGATGAGGGAAACTGAGGCAGAGAGAGGCTGGCGGGGAGGGATGCAAAGTCAGAGCCCAGACCTGGGGATGGGATGCCAAAGAGATGGATGGAGCGGGGCGATGGGGCACCAGCGCCCAGGTCTGGGAGAGGGCAGTGAGGAGGAAGACAGGGCGGGGGGCGGGGTGGGGGGTGGCAAGCGAAAGCAGGAGGCGGGATGAAGACAGCCGGAGGCTGGGTGGGGGTGCTGCTGCCCCCTGCCCGGCCTTCCCTAGCCCCTCTGGCCTCCATCCCTCACCCTCACCAGCTGCCTGCCACATCTCAGGGTCCCTGGACGGGCAGAAGGGGCCCACCCCCACTCACTCTTACTCCCTTCCTCCCCCTCCCCAGCTTTCCTGGGAGATGGCTCCAGCCACAGCTTCCTGCTCCCCAGCTCCTGCACCTGCCCACCGTGTCCCAGAGCAGAGAGAGCTGCGGCAGCTGCTTGAGCCGAGACTCCTGGACTGCACCTGCTCCCATGCAGACCGTCTGCTGCCTCTCCGGGATCCTGGAGGCTCCCGCGTACAGTAAATATTTATTGAGCCCTGGCTGGGTGCTAGGTCCCATTCAGGTGCCTGGGGGCACCATGGTGACCAGGGCAGGCCCTGTCCTTGCCTTCTTGGGCTGGGGGCACCTAGGCTAGCCTGTGGCTCCATGAGGGCTCTTGTCCAAGAAGCTCAAGGTCACCTGTAAAGTGGAGAATGGTGCCTGGCTCACACAGCTGCCGTGGCAGGTGCCCGAGCTACTGTTCAGTCGCAGAGAGCTCCAGAGAGTGAGGCTGTCGTCCCTGCCACCGGCCCCCGCCACAGCCCACTCGGCCCCCATGTGTGCAAGTCCTGGGTCCTGTGGGCCCACCAGGCTAAATGCAGCTGCAAGGCTGGCTCCAGCTGGTGCCAAGGCCCCCCCTTCCCCTCTCTGAGTGTCAGTTTCTTCACCTGCAAACTGGGGATGACACCCCCCCCCCCCGCTGTGGAGGAGGATCAAAGACTATGTATGGAAATCCTATTTGATGTGTGCAAAAATATCCACAATGCCATTAAACAAAATCATGCACACTCATGCTGAAAGTGCAAATACGGTGGCACAGAGGTGGGTCACAAATGTCACCCACAAAGAGGCACTGAGGGCCAAGCCACGTGCCGTGGACGTGGACAGGATGCCAGGGCGTCCGTGGTCCTGCTCTGTTAGAGTGGCTGGAGTGAAAGCAGCACCGTCGGCTCGGCGCTGAGTCCCAGCTGCTGTTTCTCCACATGCGGCGTCTGGACCCGTCCTCACGCCAGCTCCCGGAGCCAGCGGCTAAGATGATCTCCACTCCCAGAGGGGGAAGCCAAGCCTGGTGGGGGGTGTCGAAGTATCTCAGCCGGAACACCGTGGCCCCAAACCACAGTGAACCTGACCTCAAAGACTCCTGCAATCACAAGGAGTTACTTTTCTCACACACCGGGCCTTGGCTCAGCAGCCCTGGGATGACAGGTGTGAGATTCCCTCTGTCCTCAGGGTCCCAGAAGGGCTGCTTGAGCCTTGCCATTGCACTGCAGCCTCGGGGCTACCGATGCTCAAGTCAGGGTTACCTGGGTCAGGAATCCACGCGTGACCTGCCGGCCCTACGAGGCTGTTCCCGTGCAGCTCCCACGGACTGCGGTGGGACTTGGCACACAGCTAGCAGAGGGGAGCCCCACAGCCCCTTCCGACCTATCCCGGGATAGAGCTACTTAGGGTCCTTAGTATCCAGGGCCTGGTCCAGAGTGGTGCTCGGTGAGTGGCAGCGCGAGCAGGCTCTGCAGACTGGGGCCTCTGGCTCTGTCTCCCATCTCCGGGGACTGCACTGTTCTAGAAAGTGTGGTATCTGCTAGCACCGCTGGAAGCCAGGCAGCGAGATCGGCAGAACCCGGGGCCTCGCGGGGACGTGGGAGGAGCTGCTGAGCCCAGCGCCAAGTGCCCCAAAGGCCCCGGAGCCAGAGTGGAGGGACCGGACGTGGCGCCTGCTCCCGGCCCTCTGCACCTGCCTCCTGCCTCTGTCCCAGCCATGCCGCCAGTCCCCTCTCATCGTCACTGCCCCGCCTCCAAAGCTGGTCCCTGCTCCCAGGAAAAGGCAGCAAGGGCCCTGGCCCTCTGAGAGTTCCTTGCTCCAGTGCCTGGAGCAACTCGGTGGGCTAAGGCCCATTTCACAGAGGCAGCCACTGAGGCACAGCATTGCTTCCACCCAGAGAATGAAATCCCTGGTGTGGGGGTGTCTTCATGGCACTGTACCGCCTACCTCCCCTACCCCCAGCAAGGCCAATGTTCTCAACACTGAGAACACTTGAAGCAGGCACTGACGTGGGATCCACCCCCAGTAATGCAAAGTGCATGTCCACAATAGGCCAGGCCAGACCTGGAGCTGGGGGCACTGAGCAGGGGCCCAGCCTGGCTGCTGTCCGTTCCAGGAGACGTTCGTGAAAGGAGGACTCCCGGCACCAACTGCGAGCTTGCACCGTGCCGGTCCGGTCCAAGCAGGGAGAGCCCAGGGAGGACCTGGCTGGCTCTGTCTGGGAGGCACTGATATTCCCCGAGCAAGCTGTGCAGGTGCACGGAGCCCAGGCCACGCCGAGGGATGCCAGCTGGGGCCTTGGAACCCGCCACGGATTTCCAGGAGAAAGGCTTTGTCCTCCAGCTGGGACGCAGCCCCCCTGTGCCCCACAGCATCCTGGGAAAAGGTGCCGTGAGCGACCCCGCACATTCACATCTGCAGGTCCACGGGAACTCAAATACGTGTTGAGTGGCGAAACACCTTCTCCCACCGGAAGAAGGCGTCTAACTTGGAAAACAGACCCAGCGCTTCCAAGGTCAGCTCTGTCACAAAAGGCCTTGGAAATCATCGCTCTCCTCCTTACAAGAGGAAGCTGCCCAGGAGCAGGTGTGTAGCGGCTGAGACACCTGTGTCGCACATCTGAGGTCCTGGGTTCGATTCTCAGCTGTGGCTCCTGCTCCAACTTCCTGCCAGGGTGGCCCCGGGAGGCAGCAGGAATGACTCAAGCAATTGGGCTCCTGGTACCCACGTGGGAGACCTGGATGGAGTTCTGGGCTCTTGGCTTCAGCCTTGTCCAGCCCTAGTTATTGTGGGCATGTGGGAATGTGAGTGGAGCCGCAGGCTGGTGGTGGTGGCACTTCAAGGGCAGCTTCCAGAGGCCTTCCGTGACCTGGCACCAGAGGGAGAAAGTCTTGGGGACCACAGTCCAGGGCTCTCCAGCAGGGGAGGGGGAGAGAAGGGAGGAGGAGGCAGGGGACAAAGGGCCGCCTCACAGGGTCACTGGTGCAGGTCATAGCCCTGGCACCTGGGCCTGCAGGGAGACTGACTCTTCCCCAGGAGACGGCAGGGCGAGGGTTTGGTGTAGGCATCCCACATCTGAGTGTCAGGGTTTGAGTCTCGGCTCTGCTCCCATTCCAGCTTCCTGCTAATGCAGACCCTGGGAGGCAGCAGGTGCCACCCAGGTGGGAGACACAGTTGGAGTTCTTGGTACCTGGCTTTGGCCTGGCCCAGCTTCTACTGCTATAAGCACTGGGGGAGTGAACCAGCAGGTGGGAGAGCTCTGTCTGTCTCTTTGCCTTTCAAAAGTGTTAATTAACTGATTTTAAAAAATGCCAGCGGCTCCCCACCCTCCATACCTCAGCTGTAGGAACAGAGTTGTAGCAGTCACAGGATCACAGCTCCAGGGAGGACAGCTTAGAAAAGTCCAAAGCCACCATGGAGACAAAAGCAGGTTCGGGAGAGAACCGGACAGTGCTGGCTCCTCCAGCCACTGAGAGCACAAGGCACAGCCTTGCACTGAAGGCTGGAGCATAGAACTCGATCCGAGTCTCCCCTGTGGGCACTTTTGCCATCCTCCACTGCTTTCTCAGGCACATTAGCAGGGAGCTGGATCAGAAGTGGAGCCACAGGGACTCGAACCAATGCCTGTATGGGATGCTGGAGTTGCAAGCAGCAGCTTAACCCGCTACGCCACAGCTCCAGCCCCAGCACATCTAGTTTTCAACAAAGAATTGCAAACCATGCCGAAAGGCAAGGGGCAGCAGACCTGGGAGAGGCAACACAGTGATGTGAACCAGCCTCAGATGTGACACCAGGGCTGGAATGCAGGGCAGTGGCGGTGCAGGCTAAGGGCTCTGGCGGAGA
The DNA here is from genome assembly GCF_051225735.1 of Oryctolagus cuniculus. NCBI lineage: Eukaryota > Metazoa > Chordata > Mammalia > Lagomorpha > Leporidae > Oryctolagus > Oryctolagus cuniculus. The sequence continues at coordinate 233,595,963 of NC_142867.1, read as the reverse complement.
AAGCAGACACATACAAGAAGAGCTGCGTGACAAAAGCGGAGACGGGTCCGAGAAAGAATCAGGGAAATGCTCAGAGTCAAAGACATGGAACAGAGACGGCGATAGATGGGGCCAGTGCTGTGGCGTACTGGGTAAATAAGTGAGAAAACAGGATTCTCACACCTGCAGTGTGGGCATCCCATAGGGTCACTGGCTCGAGTCCCGGCTGCTCCACTTCCTATCCAGCTGCCTGCTAATGCACCTCAGAAAGCAGTGGAGGATGGCTCAAGTCCTTGGGCCCCTGCACCCACATGGGAGACCCGGAAGAAGCTCCTGGCTTCTGGCTCTGGCTTTGGATAGGCGCAGCTCTGGCCGTTGCAGCCAATTGGTGAGTGAACCAGCGGATAGAAGACCTCTCTCTCTCTGCCTCTCCTTCTCTCTTTGTGTAACTCTGACTTTCAAATAAATAAATCTTTTTTTTAAAAAAGAGCTAATAAGTGAATTTAAGCAAAGTCATTGAAATCAAGGTTAACATATAAAAATAAATTATAGTTCTGTAACTGGCAAGAAATAAAAAAATGCAGTCAAGTGCAGGAACAAATGGAAGAAAACATGTGTACTCCCTCTATACTGATAAACACACAAAACAGAGAAAAGGCAAAGAAAACTAAACCAAAGAAGGGACATACCATGTTCATGGATTGGAGACTCAGTATTCCCAAGTTGATCTGTGGACTTAATGCAATGCCAACCCAAATTCCAGCAAGTTATCAAGTATTTCTGATGGGGGATGGAGGAACAACAATCTGATTCTAAAATTTACATAGAACCACAAGGGACTGGGCGGAGCCAAGCCAACTTTGAGTTATAACAAAGCTGCAGGGCTTGCCCTGACTGTCCAGTCATTGACACAACATTGGGTTGGCACATGCACAAGGACAAGGATTGGTGACATGGACATGCCTCATATAATGTCCTTGAGTGTATGTCTTAAAAACTATAATAAAACCGTTTAAATGTATTTTATTGAAATTTGAATCAAATAACTTGGGAACCGTTGGCTCCAGCCTAACACGACTTGGAAATGCACTTGTGTGTGTAGTATAGTCTCAAGGAAGAGAGAGTGAGACTGACAGATATGACCTGCTCAAGTCACACACTAATTGGCTGTCCCGGTCTTGTTCCCTGCCCTTGACACAAGAGGAGGCAGCACTGGAGAAGAACCGTTGAACACCCGCACGTGGACAGGTGACCCCGTGGGAGGATGACAGAGCTGAGAACAAAGTCATCCTTCCCTCCTGCCACCACCCGGTCTTCATTGTTCTCTTTCTCTTAAACCAAGAGCTGCAGCCCAGAGCTCCTGACTGCACCCCCCAGGAACAGAAGGTCCATGGGAGTTGGGGCTTACAGTGGACTTGGCAGAATGGCTGGCAGTGAGTGACAGCTGGACAGTTGGAGGTTCTGGGTCTCCGGTCAAGGGCCAAGGCACCTATTCCTCGGGGAAGTCAAGGTTAGACAATCTGATGCAAGGTGGGAGAGACCCAAAGGCCACAGACTCCTTTATAAAGTGCCCAAGGGAGGACGCCCCTCAGTGTCCTGGGTGGCCAAAATTGCATAACCTTGACCCGCCCAGCCCCTGGCCTCACGTCTATCGCACACAGCAGCATATGGGGTCCCAGAGCTGCCTCCCCTGCCAGCTGGGGCTGTTCCTTCCTGATGGCTTAGCTTCTGTGACTCCAGGGGAGAGCCTGGCCTCACGGCGGAGCGGAAGCCACACAGCAGTCCGGGCTCACTCACCGCTGCCAGCAGCCTCTCTGAGCGCCCTTCAGCTGTGCACCGGCCGGGGTTATGATCCCCCAACCTGTGGCAGAGGGTGGGGGCGGGGATCGGGAGCTACGGGGGGCCTGGGGCGTTGAACACCTCACCTTCGTTCACGGGGGAGCTCCTGCGGGGCAGAGGCTCAGACCCAGGCCTGATTGTCCACACAGCCACACCTTGTCTCCTGCTGCCCCTGCCGAGTTGAACCTGCTGGGTGTCCCGGGCACCTGCCTTGCTCGGCAAATTTCCTTATCTCTGCCACAGACGAGAACAACCCTGTCCTCAAAGGGACGGAGGAGACAGGGACCCTGGCTCTTCGTGGAGGTGACTTTGGACAGTCTCTGAGAAGACACACTCCGTGAACGCTAAAGCTTTGCTCCTGAGGCAAGCCCAGCCTGTTCTCTGTTGCTGTCGCAGAACATTGGCACTGCCTGAGTTAGAGAACAGAAGGCGGGGCTGGTGCTGGGCACAGCAGGCAAAACTGCCGCCCGCAGCGCCAGCTTCTCATACGGGTGGGCGCCAGTTTGAGTCCCGGCTGCTCCTTGCTAATGCGCCTGGGAAAGCAGCAGAAGGTGGCCCAAGTGCTCGGGCCCCTGCACCTGTGTAGAAGACCCGGAGGAAACTCCTGGCTCCGGGCTTTGGATTGGCTCAGCTCCAGCCATTGCAGCCATCTGGGGAGTGAACCAGCAGATGGAAGACCTCTCTCTACCTCTCTCTCTCTCCCTCCCTCTCTCAACTCTACCTTTCAAGTAAATTAAAAAAAAAAATAGAAGATGGTGCATGGGGTTTAAGTCACTGCTCGGGATGCCCGCAGCCCATGTCCAAGTGTCAGGGTTCGAGTCCCGGCTTTGCTTCCAATTCCAGCTCTCTGCTAATGCACGCCCTGGAAACAGCAGATGATGGCTCAAGGACATGGGTCCCTGCCACCCTCGTGGGAGACCCGGGTGGAGCTCCTGGCTCCTGGCCTTGGCCTGGCCCAGCCCTGGCTGTTGTGGGTAGTTGGGGGAATGAACCAGCAGATGGGAGATCTCTCTCAGTCTGTCTCTCTGCCTTTCAAAAAAAAAAAAAAAAAAAAAAAAGACTAGAAATTCATTTTGACTCCCGGTTCCGGGGGCTGGGAAGTCCAAGGACAGGGCACTGACTCCGGGTCTCACGAGGGGTCAAGAAGACACGGAGTGGGAGGAGCTGCCTGTCGTGCCTTATCACAAGCAGCTTCCCGAGGAGGATGACCCCTCGTGCTGACCTGGATGACCCCTCGTGCTGACCTGGATGACCCCCTCGTGCTGACCTGGATGACCCTCCGTGCTGACCTGGATGACCCCTCGTGCTGACCTGGTCCCTCCTAAGCATCCCACCCCCCACACCACGCGGTGGCACTGGACTTCCACGCGGTGTCAGCAGGGACCCAGCAGAGCAGCGAGACCCGAGGTCAGGCTCCTGCCAGCCAGGGCTGCCGTGTGGAACGTTTGGTGTGCGCTTCTGGTAAAACAACAAAAAGAAAAACCTTCTTTAAGTGTCCTTTGAAAAATGGAGAGAAACTCAGAGAGCGCTTCCATCTGCTGGTTTGCTCCCCAGGTGCCCGCAACAGACGGGACTGAGCCAGGAGCCAGGAACTCCGCCCTAGTCCCCCACGTGGGTGGCAGGGACCCAGTCCCTGGAGCCGTCACCGCTGCCTCCCAGGGTGTGCATTTGCAAGGAAGCTGGAGTCAGGAGCCAGGGCCGGGGATCGAACCCAGGCGCTCAGGAGCTGAACCGTGAGGCTACACAGCTGCCGCTTCCTTCCCCTGTATTTATGGTTCTTTCACTTTAAGCTGACGTCCAGTGGCTCTGTGATTTCGGCCTGGACTCAGGAGTGCCCCATGCCCAGGGTCCTGAGTTCTCACCAGCCATGCCCCGAACTGCAGAAAACGTGGCGCTGAGTAGCCACGTGGACCCTTGGTTACTGCAGGAAAGCCGAGTTGGGCAGGCGGAGCGGGCCGCCTGCTTGGCTGCAGCCGGGAGTGTGTGCATTGGGCGCCAGGCCGCTTCTAGCCCTAGATGACCATGAAAGCCCCCCCACCCCCGTCTGAATTCTGGGGTTACCCCTAAGCTGCCGTGAGTAGAACTGCCAAGTACGGAACGGGAGCACCTGCAGGCCCGGTGTGGGTGGCCACGGAAGACCGAGCTCCCTGTGGGCGGCGGCCCCCGGCCGCACGGAACCCCCAATGAGCAGCGCGGAACTTGGCCCGGAACCGGCCCTGCACACTTGCGTGAGTGCGAAAGGGCAGGGCCCAGTCTCTGACCGAGGGGGAGAAGAGGGCTGTCCCCCCTCCAGGGTGCAGAGCTGCCTGGGTAGGGCCTGGCCACCTGCGGCAGCTGCTCGAGGCAGGCCCTGAGACGGAGGCCAGCGTGCTCACTCCACTTCCTCTGCACTGCAGCGCACGGGCAGGCCGGCAGCCCCTGCGGAATCGAGTGCCGAGCCACTTTCTGGCCATTAATCTCCAAGAGTCTATCAGGACCATTTGCATTAGCCCATCTGAAAAACCCCAGCTGGGCCCACGGGCTCGAAGCTGTGGCTCCGTGGTGTCCGGTGCCCCCTCGGACCAGGCTCCCCCAGGGTCCCCACTCGGGACGGACACGGGAGACAGGCAGGCCTCCGGCCTGACTCGAGGCTGGCGTTATGGACGGAGGCTGGTTGGTTAGAGAAGCCTGCAAGCCAGGGACAAGCTTTAGGGTGGGAGCGGCCTTGCTGGACACGGAGCGGCCAGCCCCGCCCCGCCCCGCACACAGCCAGCCCTCTCGGTGATGACCACGCAGCTTTCTTAATGGAACGCGACCGCCGAGCCGGGTTCCTTGCAAGCACTTCAACCTTGCAGGACATCAGACTGCTGAGGAAAACCTCTTCCGCAGGCGCCATGGTAATGAGAGGCCAGATTTCAGCCGCTTGCAAACTTTCCCCCGCCTCCTGGCCAGCACCCCCCACCCCCCCAATAAAAGACTGCATCAGAGAGCGAGCGAGCGAGATTTCCATAATTTATAGTATGGGCATTTCACTGGGGACAGCGCTAATCTGTACTTACCGATACATTTAAGAAAATGCATCCTCCCGCAAGCCCGTGTGCCATTTATGACTCTTGGCACAAACCGCAAAGCTCAGTCTTCAATTAAGGGACACCTTAGGGTTCATTATCACACAATCGCTCCCTGTGAACCATGCCAAATGCTGTTTTGGCACGGAGCTTGGAAGATGAATTAGAAGGAAGTCCTCCCCGTAATGCCCTCTCCCCGCTCCCATTACCGCCATCAGCGAGCGCGGCCTGCCTGGCCCGGCCCCCACCCATGGCTTTCACTGTTCAATTTCTCAACGTCAAACTCGATTCTCTAGAGGTGTAGTTAAAGATGCCACATCTCCTGCCTGTCTTCCGGCTCCCGACAGGCCCGCGGCGGCCGCAGCTGGGCCGCCCTGCTCGCCCCTTTTGGGCCTCCAGGAGCCACTGATCTGTTTTGCCTCCCCGCAGTGTCGGGACCCAGGCGGGGCTGTGTCTCTCAGCTCACACACGCACACGCATGCATGTACGCGTGAGGCCAAAGGAGAAGGCGGGCCAGGCTCGGGAGCTGGAGGGGGAGGAGAGAGAAGTAGGGGCTGACCTCTACTCCTCCACACCTCTCCAGGCCTGGGCCCTGTTGTGTGTGTCCCGAAACCACAGGACTCCCCGAACTTAAAGCCTGTGGACAAGGACACCCTGCTTCCACCACGGGCTGGCTCCGCCCAGCTCTCCTAGCGACACAGTTCCCCGTTGTGGGCACAGGACCACACCACACCACCGTGGCAGCCACAGGTGAGTGCTGGGGCCGGGGCCGGGGGCGCCCAGCCAGGGGCACACAGGCCAGGCTGAGAGGATGCACCTGCACGCGCCAGGGAAGGGGTCAGGGACACGCCACGGACTTGTCACTGGGCACGGTGCCGGCCTGGCCGCGCTCCCTCCAAACCCTCCTCCAGCTCCACCTGGTGCCGGCGTCTCTGCTCCAGGGCAGAGCGTGGGCCGGGCCACCCACCGAGGGCCACCGAGAGAAACCCAGAGGCCGGTGGGGACACGGAGCGGAGTCCCCGCAGGGGCTCCGAGGGGCCAGCGGAAACGAGCAAACGCAGAGACGGGAAATACTTGGCCCACAGACGGCTTGTGGGAATTTTATTATATAGAGTGTAAAATGAATTGTCAGTCAAATAAAAAGAACACTTTTAAAACAACATGCATAACATTTTCCCAACTGCCATTTTTAATAGTTAGACATTTCAAGCATTATAAGGAAAACAAGGAGAAAACCCAGCACGTCTCAAACGGAATGTTGTTCCCTCAGGTCAATGAAAAATCCAAGAAAAAATAGCTTCAGTTCCGTTTTTTCCTTTAAAAATACATGTTATCTGTACAAGAACACTACAGTAAACACTGGAAATCATATCCCTTTTATTAAATCAAAAATTATTTAATTCATACTGTGGTTAATACTAGATTTATTTATTCATCTAGTTAATCTGACAAATATTAAGAAAATATTTAAAAGGAAGAAGCAAAGAAACACCTTGGAATTAAAAAATAGTTACTACATTTTATACGGTTTAAGGTTCCACAGTGTCTGTTAAAAGTTATATTGAATTTCTTTTTAATATTAAAAATAACAGTATTTATACTTCTGAGAGAATAGAGGAAGGTTTCTGTTTTGTTTCTAACACAAGCTTGGAGGTCTTAGATACACAACTGCAACCGGCCACGGAGACACGGGAACAACGCACGCAGCGGGGACGCACTGACACCACCGCCTCACGGCGCCGCGAAGTCTGCAAACCCAGAAGACGCCCCGCCCATGGACAGCGCTACAATGATCTGTCTCGATTCAGAATTCACATAATTAATTACAATACATAATAGTTCAGTTTTTAAAAAATGCAATAAAACCAGACAGCCAAGATACAAGAAATTAGAAGTAAAACATTTAATGAATTTACACATTTAAGAATATTTAAATACTGCTTAAAAATTTTTAAAAAAGAATTTGTTACATACCACCTAAGACTTCCAAGCCACTTTCTGTTGCAACAGAAAAAAACTGTAAATAAAAAGACGGGAAAGAAACCGAAACGAGACAAAAAACACCATCCTGAAATGTCCCGCGGAGGCCCAGGGCACCGGCGCAGGCACCGCCCTGCGGGAGCCGCGCTCACGCGCTCGACGGCAAACAAAATGATGACACAGAAATTATCAGCAATTTTTAGTAGCTAATTTTCTCGATTTTTAGAAAAATTCTGTTAATCTAAATATAGTGTTTCACAGAAGAAAACAAAGGTTCTTCATCAAAAGGTTTGCAAATCTGAAAACCTCTGTGGCAAACAGGCTTTCACACTGATTCCGGGGAGAAGCCAGGCAGGGCGCCCCTCTACTGCTCCTGCGGGAGGAAGGGGAGCAGCCGTGAGCCAGCGCCCGGCCCACCCTCATCCCGTCCCCGGCCCCGGCCAGCACCGCCCCCGGGGCGCAGGGCACGGCATCTGCCTGGGCCAAACCCCTTGGAGGGCAGGCCTGGGGCCTTTCTTCCTGCCGGGGACACTGGGCAGGGGGCCGGGAGGGGCGTGAGCCACACTCGTCCCGGTCACTGCCAGCCCGACCCACGGAAGTTTCCACCAAGGGGCAGAGGGAAGCGGCTGTCCCTGGGGACCTGGCCGGCATCCGTCACCTGAAACACGCCTGTGGGGACACTGGGCTCTCCCCACTTCAATGGACTCTCACCGGACAGGGCGCCCTACTCCATCTTGCCCTGCCCAGCCGCAGGCACGGCCTCGCCCGCCCGCTGCCCCCCGCTGCCCGGGGCAGCACTAGCCTGTCCAGAGAGGCGGCCGCATGCTGGGGACGGGCTACAGACCTGGCTGTGGGCCTGAGCTTGCCCTAGCGTCTGCCCGTAGAAGGCGACCTGCTGTCTGTAGTACTCTGCCCAGGCCATCGTGTAGTCTGGCGGGGAGCTGGCCTGCGGAGCGGTGCTGGCTGCGTGACCTGGTGACACAGGAGAAACGCGTTACTCGGGAGCGGCGGCCCCCGACGGGCAGCTGCCGGCGCGGCCGGGCCCTCTGCGCCCTGGAGACTCCTCCTCCGCTCGCCTTCCCTGCTTCTGCCTGCCCGGCCCGCTGCTCCCAGGCTCGGCCTAAATCCGCGGGCGGCTCCCTCCTCAGGCCCGCATGCCCACACCCTGCACACACAGGCCCTGCGCGCCCCTGAAGCTGGCCCAGCTCCGACAGCCTGGTCGGAAGCCAGCCACCGGCGTCACCGCGGCCTCGGGTGCGCTCCCGAGGGCCACGGCTTCCCTTGGGAGCCGGACCGTGGCCCACGCCCCTCGGGGCCAAGCCTGCCTCCACCACAGCAGTGGGGAGGGGACGGAGGTAAGCGGGTTTGGTCACACAGGAAGGCGATGCAGAGCCGAGAGCCAAGGCTGGCGCCGGGCACTCACTCTGCTTTTTGTAATAGTCCTCCCAGGCCTTGCTGTAGTCGGGCTGGCTGCTCTGCGGCTGGCTCGGCTGGCCTGTGTGAATACAAGAGCAGTCAGGCCCCCGGCTTCCTCACCGCCTGGGCCCCATGCGACCGCACCCTGCAGCAGCCCAGGGAAGGCGGCAAGGCTGGCCCGAGCGCCCAGCCCCCTCAGAGAGAGAGGCGAGCGGCAGGCCAGCTGGGTGCCCCGGGCCCCTCGGACGGGCCTGCGACTGGAGAGGGTGCTCCCGGCCCTCGGATCCAGGGCGACGGCTGGGCCTCTGCACCAGCAGGGTGGCAGGGAACAGGCAGGGCGACTGTGTGCACTGCAGCCACGGTGGGGGCCACGGCGGGAAGGTGAGGCCCCCAGAGCAGGGGCCGACAGCACCTCACCCCCAAGCGGCTGCGGGCTTCCTCAGGCAGGGACAGGCGGCCCAGTGCCGAGACCTGGGGTGGGCGGCAGCCCATGAGGGTCAGGACCCTTCCTTGTGCCAAGGCCACGGCTGGCCCACAAACGCCCTCCGATGTCTGCTTCCCTTAGAGCCGCCGTCGGCAGCAGGAGGCAGGACGGGCTGCTCTCAATACAGCTCCTGGCAGAGGCTGGCTCTGAGGACGGGGTGGGGGGAGTCGTCAGCCCCCACGCTGGGGGCCAGGGAGGAAGCGTGGAGAGGGAAGCCCCGAAGGAGGGGCTGGCACAGAGTAGGCTGAAAGACCAGGATGAGCAAGGGGCGGGGGCGGCACCAACTCTGACACGGGCAGCGGGCAGGAGGCCCCCGGAATACACAGAGCAACGCTCACAAGGCGCAGGTGCGTCCCGACGGGCCGCTCTGGACTCAACCCCTGCCAATGCCCTCCGATCCCAACAGCGCCTGGCGCTCTGGCACTGACCCTGCGCTGTGAGCACGCCACCCTCGGGGAGCGAGGAGTGAGGCGGAGCCGGAGGGGCCACAGCCGCACAGCGGCGCGTGCAAGATGTCCCACCGAGAATCCTGGACACCCACCCTAAGCCCACCCCTGCCAGCAGAGGAGGGAAGGTGCCTGAAGCTCAGGCAGACGGCTCAGGAGGGTGGGAGAAGCCCAGAGACACGGGCGGTGGCGTCCACTTCACTGACAGCGCAGCCTGAGACCCCCAGGACCCCCAGAGCTCGACGGGGACGGGGACAGGGAGCAGGGCGAGGGCTTGAGCCCAGCATTCCTGGCGGTACTGCTCGGCAGAGCCAACTCCGCTTTCTGGGAAGTTCGGAGCAGAGACCCCTGTTTGAGGAGACGCTGGGAGAGCAGGGCGCGGCGGGACACAGCTCCAGCCAGGCAGAGGCCGCAGCACCCCGACATCTCTGCGGCGGACACTTCCTACTGGCCAGGCCTCCCGGGAGGGTGTGCACACCCATCCTCCCGAGTCACTTACTTGGGACCTGCTGTGTGGGCTGCTGCCACGCCTGGTAGGTGCTGCCCCAGCCCTGCGTCAGGAAGGCCGGAGGACCACTGTGGACGACAGAGAGTCACTCACTCCAGCATGGGACAAGTCCCCCCCACCTCCCTCCGGGCCCGCCACACACAGCGCCCCTGCCTGCGGGTGCAGAGGGCTCACCTACCTCACGGGGGCGCTGTGCGGGTTTCCGTTCACTTTAGCAGCCATGTTTGGAAAGCACCCTGAGCTCCTGGGAGGGAAGGAGCTGAGAGACGAAAAGAAACCGGAGTCGGCCGGGAGCCCAGGCCTCCGCAGGACGCCCCTCCACCCGGGGGGACCAGGCCAGCGAGCTGCAGGCCCCGGCGAGGGGAGACCCTGCGTCCCGCCCGCTGGAGAGGAGGCGGAGACTCTCCGGAGGAGTGAGCTCCTCCACACACGTGCAAGGGACTCACTTCTGGTGGGGCGCGGTGGGCGGCTGGCCGAACGGGCTCTGTCCGAAGGCTCCTGGTGCTCCGAGACTGGTACCCTGCACGGGCACAGAGAGGGCCCTCACTTCCTGCCGGACGCACGCACCTCTGCCCTCTGCCCGGCCCCGCCCCAGGCCGACTCCAGCTTCCGGGGAGATGAAGGCGAGGCGGGAAGAGGCCTCGCACTCACGCTAGCCTTCCTTCCCGCGGCGGAGGGGTCTGCAGAGGCGGCTCCGCCCCCGCCGCGGCCCTGGCGCGCCACCCTGGGCGAGGGACCAACCTGCTGACTCTCCGTCAACTCAGGCTGGCCCAAGGCTCTTTCTGCCATTCTACGTCCCCCTTGAGGTGAGCAGTGGCCAATCTGTGCTCCATCAACACTCCCTTTCTTTATCTGCTTTGAGGCGCCTGAAACTAAAGCCAGAGTCAGTGAGCCCTGCCTGCGGGGGCGCCGGGTGGGCGTGGGGAGGCTCTGCCCTGCTCATCTAAGCCTGCGGGGCGCGGGCGGGGCCCACAGCTCCTGCCAGAGCTGCTCTGGCCGCTCCGGAGCCGGGCCTGGCCTTCCTGGGTCTCCTGCCTGCCCCCTGCCACAGCGTGGCGGGGCGGGGGTGTGTGTGCGGCCCTCATGCAACACGAGCACAGGAAGGCACAGAAGTACAGGGCTCTGGGGAGCACAGGCACCTCGGACGTGCAAGAGAAAGCGCGGCGACGGTCAAGGCGGCTGGGGAGGGCCCTGTACGTACGCCCACTTTCTCGTCGATGAGGTGTCTGGCCGCCTCGATCTGCTGGGGGACGCCCCGGATGGTGAAGACCCGCAGGGTGGGGTCCGTGTTGGGAGGGGGGTTTCGCTGAAGCTCCACGTGTGCCCCCGACTGCTGGTTGATGCTTTTGATGTTCTCACCCCCTGGAGGCCGAACAGAGGAGGTGTAAGTGGCAACCGAAGCTTGGGTGGGTCCTCTGGGGCCATCAGCACCGGCCACCGGCTACAGCTGGCTCTCGCCAGGAGCAGGGCACTCTCGCTTGCAAAAGCAGCTGTGTGGCGTGCCGCTGGCCTCGCCCAGAGCCAGGCTGCGCTTGGACACCACGTGGCAGCCACAGGCTGTGTGCTCCCCAGGGCCAGGGCCCGAGAGCTTTCTCAGCACAAGAACGGCAACCGGACGGCCCCTCCCTGGCACAACGGAGGCCTTCACTGGGCACAGGCCAGGGCGCTCTGCCCCTCTACGTGGTCAGACAGCCAGCCACCGGCCCGGCCCCAACAATGCCCAGAGTCCTCTCTGTGGGAGGGGTGAGGGGTGGCTCTAGACAGGCCTGGGTGGGCCGTGCTCTTTGAAAAACCTGCAGGAGTTCCAGTCTCTTAATGAAATTTGTGTCACAAAAGCTTCCCTGGGGTAACAATGGTCTGCTGCTTCTTGTGAAATTCACACACGTTACAGATCAGCTCTGCTCAGCTGGGTAGGGGCAGAGGGAGGAAAACTTAAGAGCACCGGACACTTGCGAGACCAAAAAATGAAAATCAGTCACACCTGGGACAGGGCAGCAGGCGTGCCAGGCGAGGGCCTGTGGGGGGCTGGCCCTCCCTGCACGCCGGGAACACCCCCTCAACCCTGCCACACCCCCACGGCTGAAAAGCTGCACCTACACGGCCCACCAAAAGACATCCTCAAAGGACGCCGGCCTCCTACAGGGGCCCAGCCTGGGTGTGCTCGTGCCCAGAAGGCAGCACCAGCCAGTGAGTGGGGCGGGGGCGGGGGCGGGCACACACAGCATCTAAACATGGCTCTGCTCAGGGTCAGCTGGGGCGGTGTGTTGGCTTTAGTTCACCGAGGTTTTCAATTTAAAGGCCAATCAGAAGAGCAGGCTGCCTCCTCCACCCTGCCAGACAGGCGTGTCTTGGGGACAGCACACGCCCAGCGCCTCTCTGGCCCTTCACTAAGATGTCACAGCCTCACCATTCCTGTCCCAGGCCAAGCGAGCAGCTTCGCCCCTGGGCAACAGAACAAAGTGTGGATGAGCCACTGCCACAGCACACCCAGCCCTCAGATGCCACCTGTCTGCAGGCAGGAGCAGAGGGCGCCGGCCTCCCGCCCCTCCAGCACGGGACTGGCAGCCCCGAGGCCCTCTGCCTGGAGGCCTTGGGAGCATGCTAATAAGGCGAGGAGGCGCCACAGAACCACATGGGGCCGGAAGGAGTTAATTTAAGTTCATCTTCCTTCAAAATGAGGTCACCAGCTTGGCACATGGTGGCTGTCCACAGACCCATTCAGCAGCCTGCTCCATTCTTCCACCTGACGGGGGGCAGAGGCGACCCACCAGGGGCCCCCGGCTAGACGTGAAATCGTAAAGCAATTAATCAAATCTGCTAAAAGGCCTGGCTGACAAGAGCAGGGCTGGCCACGCTATCTGTCAATGTTACTGTGTTTATCATGGAAATCCAGCAGGGGCCCGGGGAGGCTGCGTGTCTGTCCGAGGCCAGAGTCGGGAGAGAGGGGCCTGACCGTGTGCGGCTGCCTCTCTCTCCTTCATCCACAGACTCTACCAAGAAAAGCGAATACCTCGCAGCCTGGGGCGCGTGCGGCAGCCACGGGGAGGTCATCCCCACGCACTTCTGAGGCCGCGATTAGTGTCTAGGGACAGGTCAGCGGCTGCTGGCCTCTAGGCTCCACGCGGGGTGACGGCGGAGGACACGCTGGGAGGGGCTGGCCTGCGAGCACCGGGGGTCCCCTGGGAAGCGGCACAGTGGAGCTGGTGAGGCTGCGGCAGCCTCAACATAAGGCGCGCTCTCAAGCGAAAACCTTCAACACCAACGGCTTCCAAAGACCAAGGGAGGTGTCGGCTGGATCCCGGCTCAGGGCAGTCCAGGGGAGGGCCAGCGGCACGTGGCGTGGCATGGCGTGGCCCAGAGCAGCTTGCAACGGATGCCCACCAGAGAAGCAAAAAACCCGCCTAGCTCCTGCCAGCGGCAAGCGGTCACCTTGATGAGGACCCGGCGCCAGGAGAGGCAGAAGGGGAGGGAAACTGCCCCGGCCCGCCGAGGACAGGCTGCGACCACCTCGCGTCTCTCGTGGACACCCCCAAATCGTGTTCCCTGTAATACTAGCACCCCTCAAGTAGCGGAGAGAAGATGGGCTGTGTTTCCTCCAAGTGCTTACAAGCAGGCAATGCAGGCCAACACAAACCCAGCTCCCGGCGGGGCCGCCCTTCCCACTGCAGGACAGAAAGTGCTCCCGCCCAGGGCCTCAACCCGGACGCCACCACGGGCACGTGCGCAGGACCAAGGCCAGCAAGACCAAGGGGGACACCAGAGCTGTCCCCAGTGAGTCTGTCACGACCCGCCGGGCCGCTCGCCTCCCGCAGGACGCCCAGCAGCTGGAGCTGCTCCAGCGGGTCCTGCTTTACGGCCTCTTCATCCTGGCGGCAGGGTGAGCGCAGCCTCGGAGGAGAGCCAGGCGCCAACAGGCCCCTTGGTGCTGGGCTGCGCGGGGGTGGGCGTGACCTGTCACCCCCCCCCCAGTCCCCAGCTACGACAGCGGGAGGTGCTGCGCGCTGGCAGAGGCGCTCACCTTTGCCTATGACGAGCCCACACTTATCTGCCGGCACCGTGTACGTTATCTCCTGGATGCTGCCCGGGGTTCCCATGCTCCAGTCTGCTCGGCCGCGGCCTCTTCCCCTGGCTACCGCCAGGCCGCCAAAGCCATCTCTCTCCTGGGAAGGAAGCAATGAGGTCTGGGGACGACTCCACCGGCACTACCCCCGGCGCTGCGTCGCAGGCGTCATGGCTGCCACACACTGAAGCCAAGCACTCGCCCACGCTTCCGACTCGGGAGCGCTCTCTCACACCAGGATTAACGCCGATCACAGGTGCTCCGAGGAGAGCGCGAGCGGATCCCCCACGTGGATGTGGATCTACACTGAGGAGGGCACGAGCGGATCCCCCGCGTGGATGTGGATCTACACTGAGGAGGGCACGAGCGGATCCCCCGTGTGGATGTGGATCTATACTGAGGAGGGCACGAGCGGATCCACCACGTGGATGTGGATCTACACTGAGGAGGGCACGAGCGGATCCCCCGTGTGGATGTGGACCTACACTGAGGAGGGCACGAGCGGATCCCCCGTGTGGATGTGGATCTACACTGAGGAGGGCACGAGCGGATCCCCCGCGTGGATGTGGATCTACACTGAGGAGGGCACGAGCGGATCCACCACGTGGATGTGGATCTACCCTGTGAGCACGAGCGGATCCCCCGTGTGGATGTGGACCTACACTGAGGAGGGCACGAGTGGATCCCCCGCGTGGATGTGGATCTACACTGAGGAGGGCACGAGCGGATCCCCCGTGTGGATGTGGATCTACACTGAGGAGGGCACGAGCGGATCCCCCGTGTGGATGTGGACCTACACTGAGGAGGGCACGAGCGGATCCCCCGCGTGGATGTGGATCTACACTGAGGAGGGCACGAGCGGATCCCCCATGTGGATGTGGATCTACACTGAGGAGGGCACGAGCGGATCCCCCGCGTGGATGTGGATCTACACTGAGGAGGGATGAGCGGATCCCCCGTGTGGATGTGGACCTACACTGAGGAGGGCACGAGCGGATCCCCTGTGTGGATGTGGATCTACACTGAGGAGGGCACGAGCGGATCCCCCGTGTGGATGTGGATCTACACTGAGGAGGGCACGAGCGGATCCCCCGCGTGGATGTGGATCTACACTGAGGAGGGCACGAGCGGATCCCCCGTGTGGATGTGGATCTATACTGAGGAGGGCACGAGCGGATCCACCACGTGGATGTGGATCTACACTGAGGAGGGATGAGCGGATCCCCCGTGTGGATGTGGACCTACACTGAGGAGGGCACGAGCGGATCCCCCGCGTGGATGTGGATCTACACTGAGGAGGGCACGAGCGGATCCCCCGCGTGGATGTGGATCTACACTGAGGAGGGCACGAGCGGATCCCCCGCGTGGATGTGGATCTACACTGAGGAGGGCACGAGCAGATCCACCACGTGGATGTGGATCTACACTGAGGAGGGATGAGTGGATCCCCCGTGTGGATGTGGATCTACACTGAGGAGGGATGAGTGGATCCCCCGTGTGGATGTGGATCTACACTGAGGAGGGCACGAGCGGATCCCCCGCGTGGATGTGGATCTACACTGAGGAGGGCACGAGCGGATCCACCACGTGGATGTGGATCTACACTGAGGAGAGCGCGAGCGGATCCCCCGTGTGGATGTGGATCTATACTGAGGAGGGCACGAGCGGATCCACCACGTGGATGTGGATCTACACTGAGGAGGGATGAGTGGATCCCCCGTGTGGATGTGGACCTACACTGAGGAGGGCACGAGCGGATCCCCCGCGTGGATGTGGATCTACACTGAGGAGGGCACGAGCGGATCCCCCGCGTGGATGTGGATCTACACTGAGGAGGGCACGAGCGGATCCCCCGCGTGGATGTGGATCTACACTGAGGAGGGCACGAGCGGATCCCCCGCGTGGATGTGGATCTACACTGAGGAGGGCACGAGCGGATCCCCCGTGTGGATGTGGACCTACACTGAGGAGGGCACGAGCGGATCCCCCGTGTGGATGTGGATCTACACTGAGGAGGGCACGAGCGGATCCCCCGCGTGGATGTGGATCTACACTGAGGAGGGCACGAGCGGATCCACCACGTGGATGTGGACCTACACTGAGGAGGGCACGAGCGGATCCCCCGTGTGGATGTGGATCTACACTGAGGAGGGCACGAGCGGATCCCCCGTGTGGATGTGGATCTACACTGAGGAGGGCACGAGCGGATCCCCCGTGTGGATGTGGATCTACACTGAGGAGGGCACGAGCGGATCCCCCGTGTGGATGTGGATCTACACTGAGGAGGGCACGAGCGGATCCCCCGTGTGGATGTGGATCTACACTGAGGAGGGCACGAGCGGATCCCCCGTGTGGATGTGGATCTACACTGAGGAGGGCACGAGCGGATCCCCCGTGTGGATCTGATCTACACAAACAGTGCAAGATTCCCACTGAGATGGGTGGGCAGGCAGGAACCCCACGTAGAGGCCCTCAACCTTTTCTCTCTTTTTTTTAAAGTTCAGAACTTCGTGCTCCAATCTTTTTTTTTTTTTTTTTTAAAGATTTATTTATTTACTTGAAAGAAAGATTTACAAAAAGGCAGAGGCAGAGAGAGAGAGGTCTTCCATCTGCTGGTTCACTCCCCAGATGGCTGCAATGGCCAGAGCTGCACCGATCTGAAGCCAGGGGCCAGGAGCTTCTTCCGGGTCTCCCTCATGGGTGCAGGGGCCCAAGGACTTGGGGCATCCTCCACTGCTTTCCCAGGCCGTAGCAAAGGGCTGGATCGGAAGTAGAGCAGCCGGGAGAGGAACTGGCGCCCATATGGGATGCCGGTGCTGCAGGCAGCGGCTTTACCCGCCACAGCGCAGGCCCCCTTTCTCTTTAGGGCCTTAGAGTGCAGGCCAGGCTACTCCTTCCGGTGGCCAACACACGCTGCACCAAGGTTCTGGGCCAGCGCGCATCGGGCACCTCATTAGGTGTCACAAACAGCCATGGCCAGGTGTGGCTTCTGACCTTAAGTAAACTGAGAAACAGAGAAGCTGACGCTGCGTGTGTCAGCACCCCTCACACTCAGGCCAACAGAGGACAAAAGGACGGTGAAGAACACCTGCTTGTCAGGCCCCAAAAGCAGCAGAATCATGTTTAACAGTGACTGCTTGGGCCCAGCGCTGTGGCTGCCGCAGCCTTGCTGGCTCCACTGCGCCGGTTCAAGTCCTGACCACTCCACTTCCGATCTGGCTCCTTGCTAACGAGCCTGGGAAAGCAATGGAAGATGGCCCGAGTCCTTGGGCCCATGCCACCCCGGTGGGAGGCCCGGATGGAGTTCCGGGCTCCTGGCTTCAGCCTGGCCCAACTCCGACGACGGTGTGAGTGAACCAGTGAATGGAAGATCTCTCTATCTGTAACTTTAAAGAAACTCTACTTTAAGACAAAAAGAGTGAGTCCCTGGAGCCCCCGTGCAGTGCCGAGTGCCAGACCCACCTGTGCCGTGAGAACCAGCTCGCTGATGACGTGGGCCGCGTGCTGACAGCGCTCCGGAGGGCCCACCACCTGCGCCGCCCTCTCTGGGCTGACGCCGTCATCTGTGGAAGTAGGCGAGTCGGGATTAGGACAAAGCCTTCACCGGAGGGACCCAGAGAGGCCGGCCAGAGGGGCTGGGTCTGTGGCCCCTCCCACGTAGGCAGAACGTCCCTCACAAGCAGGCTGCCGGCTGTGGCTGGAACGCCCATCTCCAGGCCGCTCCCCCAACAGCTCCTGGTGCTGCACGTGTGACTGACTTTGCAGCCTTAAACCACACCTTCAAGTTAATTGCCATCTTCCACCCAGAGCTCGCAGAGGGGGCCGAGCCCCTAAGGAGACAGTCTCCAGGAGACACCCCCCCCCCCCCCGCTGCTATCTCCTTGAGCCCCAAGCCAATTAACACACCTATGTGAAACTCCTGTCTGATGGACGCCCCCACAGAATGATCCAATGAAAAAACAGTAATGCCTTAAAAACTAGGGACACTTCCTCAGAGCCAGTGTCCGCTCGGGCACTCCCCCTGGGCTCCTCTCTGATCAGACGCTTTCTCTGTCGCTTGCCAATCAAGTACAAGTTTCTGCCTCTTTGCGAAATGTTTCCTGGCTTTTCATGTCTGTACTAAGCTGAGGGAAAGAACCCACGAGACTCGCTCCGGCACCGCGCTCCCCCTTCCCTGTGCCAGTTCACACACAGGGCAGTCTGTCTGCACCGGGTGCGATGGGCGGTGAGGATGCCGCCAGCCCACGGGGCCCTGCGGCGTGGCTGGGCTCACACACACACACCCTCCCGATGCCCGGACAATACTCACTTCTCACAGAAACACCCAGCTTTAAAAAGACGCCATTAAAGAAATCAAACAAAAGTGAAGAACGAGAGTCTAGCTATGGTGATATTTTCCAAAAAGTAGCCCAAGGTATGCTCTCCTGTCTTTAAAGAGACGAGGAAAACAGAGTGCAGGACTGTACACTAAAGGTCAATTTATAAAATCTATTATAAAATGCTTGTCCTTTTTTGATTTCAAATGGCCTCTACTTATATAAAACAGAATGTGCAGGTGGTGTATTTTTAGAAACATCCTCTAACACTGAACGGGGCACAAGCTGGAACCACGCTGCTTCCCCTCCGCTCCCACAGTCCAGGAGAAAAGACAGCGTGGGACGCCGGGGCGAAGGATTCTGGCCACAGAAAGGCTACGAAGGCAGCAGAATTCAGAGACAAGAGCCAGAAGACACCTGGACACGGATCATGAAAGTTACACGAGGACTTCAAAGACACACTGCAGCAAAATAAGCAGCTAACTGCATCCCCGGGCCCCGGTGTGCGCGGTGTGACGCAGGCCCTGGTCTCCGGCAGAGGCCCAGGGCTTCTGAGACCCGCGGCAGCCAACCTGGTCTAAACTGGATCCTCACGCCGGCGTCGCTCTGGATCTTCTTGATCGTCTCGCCGTTCCTTCCTATGACAATCCCGACAGCAAACCTCGGCACGGACACCTCGGCACAGACAGACAAACCCGTCAGAGCTTCCCATGACTCTGCTCGTCTCTAAAGGTCACATTAAGATGAGACGGTGTGCATTCCTCAAACGATATGATACAGCACAGTTCTTCCTCTGAGGAACAGTAGTGTGATCAGTGACTGCTGTTGTTGCCATTTAATGTTGATTTATTTTATTTGAAGGTCAGAGTTAGAGAGACAGAAAGAGAGACATCGTCCATCCCGCTGTTCACTCCCCGTCAGGCCAGGCCAAAGCCAGGAGCCTGCAACTCCATCTGGACGTGGGTGCAGGGACAAGCACTGGGCCACATCCGCTGCTCTCCTAGGCAACAGCAGGGATCTGGACTGAAAGTAGAGCAGCGCTCACACGGGATGTCGGCATCACAGGCAGTGGCTTACCCTGTGGTGCCCCGAGGCTGGCCCTGACAGCTGCACAGTCTTGACTATGAAACGCGACTAGTAAGCCTGAGGTTTGATCAAAATAGTGAAAGATGAAGTCAAGAATAAGTCACAGGGCCAGCGCTGTGGCGTAGTGGGTTCAGTCTCCACCTGTGGTGCCTGCATCCCATATGGGTGCCAGTTTAAGTCCCAGCTGCTCCACTTCTGATCCAGCTCTCTGCTGTGACCTGAGAAAGCAGTGGAAGATGGCCCAGGTCACTGAGGCTCCTGCACCCATGTGGGAGACCTGGAAGAAGCTCCCAGCTCCTGGCTTCAGATTGGCCCAGCTCTGACCATTGCAGCCATCTGGGGAGTGAACCAGTGGATGGAAGAACCTCTCTCTCTCTGCCTCTCAAACAAATAAATAAACATTAAAAAAAAAAAAAAAAAAAAAAAGAAGAAGGAAGGTTTTGCAGACAAGACAAGACTACTTGCTCAGGGCTGCAGGGCAGACACAGGATGGCCCGCACCCTCGCTGAACCCAGTCTGCCCCAGGCGGGGGCGCAGGCATACCTCCATGCTGCCGCCTCCTAGCCGCGAGCTGAAGTCGCCGCGGACACCTCGGAAGTCAGCTGGGTCTTTTTCTCGGATGATCTCCAGCACCATCTCTCTCGCTTGCTGCACAAACACAAGTACAAGGCATTATGGAAAACATGCACACACGAGATGAGGACACGGGTGACATTTCGAGAGGAAACTCTCCCAGCGAGGCTCGCTCACTGCGGGGCAGGCAGCTGGGCAGCAGGAGCTGAGCTGGCTGCTGGAGAAGCAGGCACGCGGCACGCGGCACGCACCAGTTGGAAATGTGCGCGCTGCACTGCCCAGAATGCACCACAGGGCGGGGTCAGCAGCGGTGCCCACTGCCCTCAGGTGCTTTCTGCCGCCATCCATTCCAGCAGGGCGGTTGTCTGAGCTCCAGTTACAGAGAGCTGCACGAGACGGACGCCTCCACCAAGGCCTCACTCCACATGGCCGCTCCAGAGGGGGACGGAACAGCTTCTAGCGCTCAGAATTCTTATTTCTTAGCTAAAAGATTTCAGTGACCACTGGACTGCCTCGTGCATCCTCACCCCCGCCAGGCCACCCCCGTCCCATTCCTGGCAGGGTCTGCAACCGGGGCCAACTACAGCTAACAGCCCAAGGCAACGTGGGAGCGAAGACCAAATCCTGGCTGCGGAAAGAACACTAAACCCACCACCAAACAGCACCGACAGTCACCGGGTATCCGGAGGGGTCCGACCAGACACTGACGGACTCCCGCAAGATTTCTCAGGCCTGGTTATTCTTAGGAGACGTGTGCTGATGAGCCACGCTCCCGCTCGGGCTCTCTCCCCGACTCTCACGCCAGCGTCCAATGTGCGGCGGGGGGAGAACGGGGGAGGGGTCCGATGCTCCCTGAGTGGCTCAGCTGTGGACGGCACCTGCTCACCAAGGCGCATGGCCCTGGCGCTGGGCAGGCCGCTGACGTGGCAGGAAGACCGGCGTCCGTAGCTCCCTGAGAACAGACGCCGCTGCCCACTGCACCAGCAGGAGGTGGGCCACCCCCGCTGACGAAACTCAGCCCTCACTGCTTCCAGCACGTGGGCCTCCTCCCAGGCAGCCCACACGCAGGGTGCAGGCTCAGGGCACTCCAGCCTGTGTGGCTCTGGAACCTGTGCCCCCTCCAGCCCCAGCCAAGGGCTTGCAAAACGGCTGACAGAGCGAGACGCACAACAGCCAATGCAGGCCAGACGGCGTGCACCAGAGCCGACGACAGGTCAGCATATCAAACGCGCCTGATGAGTGCCACCCACAGACTCTCTGCACCCGGGAGGCATTCCGTGCCGCTGCCCAGGGTGCTGCTCCCGAGCACCTGGGATATGGCCAGCATCCACGAGGGCTGACTTCTCATTTAATCGGAATGAACTTAACACAGGCAGGTTCATCACCAAACCTGGTTTAGGAGCACAGCCTACCCTAAAGAAAGGAACATCCAGTTTCAGAGTTCCTTCAGTAAGACGCAAGCTCCGGGTTACCACGTGACACCTCGCATCCTCTTTCCTACCTGCACTTTAAAGGGGTCTCCGGTGATGCGAAGAGGCTTGTCCGCCCCCGTGGGCAGCGGGCCGTCCTGGATCATGACCATTTTCACACGAGTCCGCTCCTGGGGGAACACAGCAGCACAGCCCTCAGTGTGGCGAGGGAGGAGGTCGGGTCCAGGAGGCTGGGTGGAGGCACAGACCTTCGGCCTAGTGCTAACACGCCACTTGGGACGCCTGGATCCCACACTGCAATCCCTGGGTTCAAGTTCCGGCTCGGTTCCAAATTCCAGCTCCCTGCCAACCTGCACCCTAGGAAGCAGCAGGTATGGCTCAAGCAGTTGGGTCCCTGTCACCCACGAAGAGGATCTGGGTTGAGTCCCTGGCTTCTACTTTGGTTTGGTCCAGCCCTGGCCACTGAAGGCATTGTAGGCATTTGAGGGAGTAAACCAGAGGATGGGCTCTCTCTCTCTCTCTCATGGCTCAGGTATGTCCACAGTAAGCCAAACCCCACTGTGGCCCGGCACCGGCTTCTGACCAGGACCACAAAGATGGCGTCTGGGAATGCAGAGCTATGGGCCACGCCAGACGCTGTCTGCACACAGCGCAGGAAGCTGCCACTCCCGGTCCTCTTGTTCTGGTCCTAGGACATCTGGACATCAACGACCTGTTTTTACAGGATGTTACCCACCACTCCAAGTGCTCCAAGACATCCGATTAGAATTCCCCCATGACTGTAGGGGAAGCGCTACCTTCTTCCCACTCCACAGACCAAGGGCACTCTGCCAGCAGCTGGGCTGCCCCGGTTCCACAGCTAACAAGAGATGCACTGAAACGCGGCTCCTGGGACCACCAACCCTGAACTGTGAGATTCTGCAGTGGAGTCTACGCTAGGCCATCACTTACAATCCAAGGCCCATGTCAGGAGAGAATGACAGACAGGCCCCAACCTCACCTGCAGCTGTAAAAATAAAATAAAATACAAAGCCCCCCACTCAGAGCTACAGGTCTGTTCATAACTCATCTGGCAGCAGAGCTGAGCTCATGGGAGCGGACTTCCAGTCCTCCTCCAGTGGAGTGGCTGTTCCCACATTCACCTATGGAAACGTGCGTTTGAGGAGAGGTGCAGCTGGTGCTTCCTGAGGGTGTTAAATGGGCCCCAAGCATCTCAGACAAGGGATTCTGGAGCTAACAGCGGGCAGCATTCATGGAGCATGAATGTCCCGTCAGGACAACAGGCGCGCACTCTCCCTCTCACAGGCAAGGCTCCTGACCCTTGGGAAAGTGAGCGAGCACACCCGAGACTGTACAGCGAAGGCAGGGCCCCGCCTCTGCACACTACACCGTCTACTGTAAGAGCACCCGCAGTGAGCTGCCAGTGGCTGCACACTTGCCCTGGCACCTGGCCTCAGCCCCGTCATGCTCAGGAACAAGGTGGAAGCCCCTGGGCACAGGCCCGAGCCCGCAGCTCGCGTACCTGCAGCTGCTTTATGGTCTCCCCTCCTTTGCCGATGACCAGACCCACTTTAGACGCAGGGATGAGAACCTCCTGGATCGTGCTGTTGCCATCTACGTCGTTATGAAAGCCGGGGCCGTTCCGACAGCGATCCACGATCTGCCCCAGGAGCCGCTTGGCTTGTCTTTGGGGAGAAGAACCACAGAGAGGCGGCGTTAAAGGACCGCTGCAGGCGCAGGGGAGGGAGCCAGCAGCGAGGGGCACGGCGTCAAGGCAGCCCTGCGTCCAGTTCCAGCTCCTGCCCCCACAACCCGAGGGGCCTTCCGCCACCTGCCGCGCTGTGGGCTGGATTCAAAAGCAGCACACAGACGCGAGGGCACGTCCCAACACGGAGCCTCAGCGGGGCTGCTGCGGGGCCCCGCCCACTCACAGGGTTACACAGGCTTGTGAGGGAAGAGCAGGAGAGAGCAGTGAGGAGGAGGAGGAGAAAGCGAGCGCGGGTTAGTAGCCGTCGTTTCGACTCCCCAACTCCAGGTTTCTTCTCCACAACCAGCCGACTGCTCTGACTCTGAGGTGAGGCTGCCGTCAGCACCCGCGTGCCGGAGGCGCCGGGGGAGGCAGTGCCCGCGGCGGCTGCGCACGCACAGGCACCTACCTGCTCTGGGCTGCTCGCGTCAGCCGGGCAGGACCCTGCACGCCACGTGCCGAGCCCTTCGTGCCGATTTATTTGGGTGGGGAAGGCAGAGCGAGAGGCTGTGGCGGTGAAGGCAGCCGCCAGCGCCGTCTGCCGGGCCGGTTTCCTTTTCTGCACCAGAATCCCCCTGCCTGCCGTCCGCCGCGCTCCCGCGCGCACTCGCTATGTGCAGCCTATGTTTCGGTTCCCCTGCCGGACAGGAATTCAGCCACTCGACAGGCTGGCTGTACTGCGCAGAGGAAAACGAACATTTCCTCCTCAAGGTACACTCCCACTGCCTTGACTCTTCGGGCAGACACGAAGCAGGAATGGTTAGAAGAACAGGAGAAAAAGAAAGGCAGGACACAGATGTTGCCTCGTGCAGTTTGCACAGAATCAGCTCCAGGTATCTTCTCAGTCACAGCAGCTTTTTAACATTTTGCCCGTGTGCTAGATCGACCTCTGTTGGGAGGAAAATGCCTGGAGTCCAGCGAGGCCGCGCTGGCCCTGGCCCTGGCCCGCACACCTGGCGGCAGCGTCTGTTCCGGTACACCGCTCGTGGGGCTGAGCTCAGCCAGGCTGCCTGACACAGGGAAACAGAACGCCCACCTGTCTCCTGAGCTGGCCAGAGCCTGGCGCCCTGTGCCCCGACACAAGGCCACGGAGCAGACTGGAAAAGGAAAGCAGGTCAAGCCACTCGAGTGCGTCCGGGACACGGCTCCGAGCACACGGGCGGCGGGGTGGGCGACAACGCGGTCCAAAGGCTGCTGTCCAAGGGCCCCGCTGGCCGGTCCGTCCTGCCCCTTCTGAGTGCAGCCAGGCCGGGAAGGGGGAGTCGCTTGGTCCACAAAGACCAGACGGACAGGGGATTGGCCTCAGGCAAAACACACGGTCTGAGGACTCAGCGGCTCAGAGCGACAGCCTTACTAATCCAGTCCTGCTCAGGTGAAGGAGGCGTGACCAGGAAGAAGTAGGGTGATTAGAGTACTGGGGGTGAAGGCACACTCCTGAAGGCTGGCTCACAGAGACAGATGTTGTGACAGCTGTGAGACACTCTGGAGGGTTTGGAGAGAAGACGGGACCTCGTGGATTACAGGAACAAAAGCTGCCTGGCGTGGCCCCCGTCTGTCCTCTAGCATCTGCCCGTGTGCCAGACTGCAGACAGCCGGTGTTCAGTGACAGTTCTGCCCTGCCGTTTCTCCCCACTTGGGGAAGAAGGAAGAAGAGTGAAAGGAAAAAGTAAATAAAATAAACTTACTCAATACTTTCTGGGGTTCCGGTAAGTACACAGGGCCTCTCTGGAATCCCAGAACTCTCTACAAGAAGAATCAAGAAGATGAGGTGTGTTGGTGGGCACCAGGCGACGGTGC
Source organism: Oryctolagus cuniculus (assembly GCF_051225735.1). Taxonomy (NCBI): domain Eukaryota; kingdom Metazoa; phylum Chordata; class Mammalia; order Lagomorpha; family Leporidae; genus Oryctolagus; species Oryctolagus cuniculus. The sequence goes on along the minus strand of NC_142867.1, from coordinate 233,571,255 downwards.
ACCGACTGTCCCTTACAGCCGCCAGCCTCCCAGAACACGGCTGCGCCTGCGCCTGCGCCTGCTCGCAGCGTGGCACTGAGCAGGGGCTCTGCCTAGGTTCTCCAGGTGGAAACAGGCCCCGTGGGGGAGGCTGGAGCACGCAGCGGACATTTGTAAGCTGGCTGCATTGGGACCCGTCCACGTGCCAGTGACTGCAAGTCGCCGTATCCTGCCAGTCCTCCGTTCCACGTTTGCAGAGCACTTGAACGGTCAGGTCTGCAAGCAGCGCTGTGGTGCACGAGTAAGGAATTTAGGGTCCTCACCTAGTGACGGTGGGAACATCCCAAGAGACCTGTGACAACTATGTGCAACTGGTTCTGGGCCATGTGACAAGAGGAAAAAAGTCTTACTTTCCAACACCACACAACACGCTTTACTGTGTTCCTGAGAAAGCTGCTTCTTGAAACCCTTCTTTAAAAAACAAAAACAAAAACCACGAGAGGGAAAGAGCCAACAGCAGCTACTGCCTTCGAGACGCTCCACTCAGCGTCCTTTAAATGACAAGTGTTTACTAGTCCAGGGTCCCACAGACCTCTGCTGTCACGACACACGGAGGTCAGGCTGCAGTGAGATGATCAAACTGTAAATCGAATCAAAACCGCACTTCAGTCGGTCTCTCCCCATTGCACTGTGAAAACAGAGCCCGCTGGAAGAGGCCCATTTGAAACGTGCTCCCCACACTCTAGCTCAGCGCGAACCCCAAATGTCCTCTCTCTACAGAGAGACGGGCTGGTCCTGTCCAGGGAGCTGCTGTGCGGTCCCTGGGGCGATCTGAAGCCACAGGGCTCCTGCAGGCCCCGCGCTGTCTGCCATAGCATTCTGGTGCAGAAAACACAGGCCCTAGAGAGGCAGGTGTTGGGCAGGGGCCCCGCCTGGCCACAGAACTGTGGGAGGGTCCACACTGGAAGCCAGACGGAGTCTCCGACTCTGGGCGGCTTCTGCTCCAGTCTTTCTGGAGCTCATCTGAGAGCCCAATTCCAGAAGTGCGAGGACGACAAATTGCATATACTTACCCACACCCCTAAACATCTAAGCAACAAGCCAAGGGACAGAAACCAGGAAACCTCACAAAACACTGACTTCTATCAAACAGATCTGTGAAAGAAGGAAATCCTTACCTGAAGCAATCTGAATTTTGCAACCAGATTCGGCCTGAATCCGTGAGATCTGCTCACCTCCCCTGCCGATAACTGCAACAGATTGAAATGGGTCAGAATCTGCCTTCTGCTCCCCACGTAACCGTGCGTGAATGGCTTAATTAATTCAATAAACATTACACTTGGCTCACAGCACCACCAGTCAAGCTGGCCCCCTCAAGTCTCTGGGCACCACGGCAGCAGTAGCTGCGTGTTAAGTACAGCAGATAGGCACAGGGCATTCTGGCTGATGGGGGGTGCCGAGAAGGGTAGGGTCCTGGCCCAACACTCCGGTCTCTCTCAGCCAGGAGAGGGACCGGCAGCATCTCGGGCTGCAGAGAACACACGTGAAGAGCGCTCTGCTACAGGGGACGCCCCGACCGGAGGTCACGACAGAAAGGACAGACAGGAACCGGGGGAGGAGCGGGTGAGGCAGATACTTACTAAATCCTACCATTTTATCAGGCACTTTGAATTCTTCTGTTATTACTGCCCTAAAAACAAAGAACATTTTGGAGAAATTACAGAATACAGGATTTCCCAAACTCCCCATCCTGCCAGTGTTGCAAGATCAAGGCTTGCAAGAAATCACGCCAATCTGGCCAAAAAATCCACCCGCACCTGCAGTGCCACTCCCTCCCTCCCTGGAAAGATCCAAGCCTCCTCTCTCCTTGCGCCTCAGGAAGAACCCGCCAATCTTTCACTAAACCATCAACTCCTCTAGCAGCTGCCTTTCCCCACGCGGCTCCTCCCAGCATCCCTTCTAGCCCGCAGTCCTCTCTTGGGCACGGGCCGTCAGTCCCAGGACCCACGGGGACACTGTGGGGCTTGGGGAGATGCTCAGACTCCATCTCAATGCCTCCTCTCGGGGACGAGGCAGACTCGCGACTGCTCTCCGACATGCCTTGCTTCCCAATCCTACTACCGTGACTTCTGGCCTGTCTCCAAATTACCCACCTATCTACCAGGGTACGATGCCCCCAGTGGCACCAGCATCCAACAAAGGCCTAATCAGCGCCAAGCAGGACACAGCGACGGACGCAGTGAGCCTGCAGGGCAGTTCTGGGTAATGCTGCCCCATGCATCATGTCCCTTTCTTTAAAACAACTACTGTACTGGCTCTCTCAAACCTTTGAATTTGCCATAGTGTATTGTGGACAAGATCCAATTTGTCCGACACCCCAGAAAGCAATTAAATCTAAACATTTACCTTAGGAGGAAACTAAATGCAAGCAGTTAAAAAAAAAAAAAAACAAGCAAGCATTTTTAAACATCTTTCGCACAGCCGGACTTCTACCCACCGTGGGAAGGACTGAATAAAGCACGTTTTTAGGGCAAGTGCGAAGTGCAGTGCTTGGAAGAAACGCAACAGCAGAGACAGCACTCGCCACGGCTTCGTGTTCATGGGAGCAGCTTCCTGGGGGCTCACAACTCAGCGTACAGGCGAGGAGGGATTCTCAGTCTCTTAGATATACGTGGTCACCCCCAAACCAGGCCTTTCCTGGCCTCCTACCCACACGACAACGATCTAACGCCAACGCTCGCTGGCCTTCCTGTCCCCTGCGAGGGCAGCTGCAGCTCTGGACATGCAGCCACGAGGTGCTGCTCCCATCACGTGCCCCATAGTCGCTCCTGCTCTGGGACCCACGTGACCATGCGAATCAAGGTGCCAGGAGGCGCTCCGGGCTTCCGGGAGGAAAGGCCCTGCTCTCAACACAAGCCTGCGACTCACCACATGCACGCAGTCCAGACACCTGGAGACAAGAGCCCGGCACCTGTGGCCTCAGGGACCACTAGCAGGCAAACCCAGAAACCGGCTTCTTTCCATTTTCATTTATTAACAAACAAAACGGAGCAAACAAGGAAAGAACTAGGAGAGAAGCCAGGAGAGCTCTTCCGGGTCATGGCTGCTTGGTGGTTACCAGGGCTGTGTCACTGCGAGTGAGGTGAGGAACGCGTTACGGGAGCCAGCCGTACGCAGGAGGACTCGGCACAACTCCCAGTGCACTGTTCCCTTTTCCACGGAGGACTCGGGACCACAAACCTCCGATCTCCTGGACTGGCCTATCTCTGAATTCCCAACGTGCAGAGGAAGGTCCCGAGGGACGCAGAGGCAGAGAATCCGGGGGCACCCGGCGAGCTTCTCTGGCAGGTCCCCTCGTGGCCCACACTGCCCTGCCCCGACAGCATCTGGTCAGGGCCGGCACCTGGTGCTTCAGAACATCTCTTCGCGAGAAGAGGCTAAGGATTCCCAAGAAACTGAGGACCCCTAAGCCAGGAGGAACAGTTCACATTCTTTCCCTCTAGTTAAACGTACGTCAGAAGAAAGACCGACTCCGCTCCCCTCCGAGTCTGCATGTGCAAGTCTGTCTGGCGTTGATCCCTTGTGTCGGTTTGTTCCTTGAGCTTACACGGTCTTGGAAGGGGCTAGCAAAAACCTCGAGTCTTAAAGAAATCTAGCCCGTGGTTTTCCACACTCCCAACCTCTGACTTTCTAACACTCTAGTACAGATGGTGGATCAATAAACAATTAGAAATGATCAATAAATAATAAAACATAACCCACTGCTTACCTTTGATGTACCAGGGCCCCTAACTGGTTACCTACTGTGGCAAAGAGAAAGAGAAAAGAAAAATCAAAGCATTAGCACGGATAAACTAACTTCATCTTTATATGAGTTCTTACCACTTCGGGGGAAGAAAAGGCAGAAAGAAAGAAAGCAAACAGTAATTTAGGCTCAGTGGCTGAGATGAATGCGTTACATGATACGAAACAGGAGGGGACGTCTTGATCAACAGTCTCTAACCCAGTGTCCAGCTGAACGCAGGATAAAAAATTGATCTGTGTGTGCACATGCTGAGAGGCCTGGGAGAAAATCCTGCTTGCCTAAATCCCTCTAACTTCCTGCCTCCCTCCCGCTCTGGATCCAAACTCAGTGAGAGCTCCCCCCTCTTTTAAAAACAAATGAGAAGCTCCAACCCCCTCGGCAGCATTGTCCGGGGCTCTGCGGCAGCTGCGGCCGCTAAGAACGGGCACATATGTTCTGCTGGACGCAGCCGGGGACGCCCCAGCAGCAGAGCATCTCCACCAGAGCCTCCGGCCGCCTCCAGCCCGGGCCGTCGTGGACACGAGAGCGAGCCACTGCCTCCCAAGCCCGGTCAGAGACAACGGGGCCCAACAGCCTCTTAGCAATCACAGCCCCACACAGCCACTGTCGCCACGCTTTTCGTTCCAGCTTCTCCTCTCCTAGACGCTGATGAACGTCTCCTTCACCAGCCCTCAGCAAAATGAGGCATCGCTCTTCAGGAAACACAGCCAGCGAACGAGTGTGAACCCTAAAGACATTAGGGCGGACTGCAGGACTCCGACAAGACGCTACAAAGCGCTCTGAAAACACGTCTCTGGCAGAACTTATCCTAAGGACAGATAGAGATGAGTAGGGAAGGATCCATTCCACCACTTTCGGACAGTGACATGGTCTGATGTCTGACACACACAGCTTCAACCTCTTTCTGTTCAAATTCAACCCTACCTTCCTCTGTCGACAGCAGCTAGTCATGAAGAGACAAGGGAGAGAAACCAGATCATGATATTCTAAGGAGAGAAAATGCATAGGGAAACAATGCTAGCAAAAAGTAAAAGTGAGTGGAGCTACTGAGTCAATAAGTATTATTCCTTCTGGATCAATAGCAAGATAACGTTCTGCAGCCACAGTATTGACACGGTACTATCAACCTGCTTATCTTGGGGATAAGAGATTGTTTTGTATTGAATCTTCAAAATTTCCCTCCTGCACGTCCAGCTGGAATGTGACACACGCTCTCGTATGGGTCAGGCAGCTCAGGGAGGGCTCAGCCCTGAATGACCCAAAGAGGACGTCCACTGCGGGAGCCCGCGGGGAGGAGCAGGAGCCCGTCGCTGACGCAGCGCCCACGAGTCTGGGCAGCCGTCCTCGTTCCAGGCGGGAATCCCTCTCTCAGTGAGTGCAGAGCCCACTGGAGACAGAGCAACAGAGCTGTCTCGCAGTGACCACGGAGGAGACAGGCTTGTTCCCAAAAGACCAAGGAGGCAGGGCTGCGGCACCTGGTTCCCTGTGCTGCTGGGCCAGTGACATAAAAAGGCTGACGATGGGAGAAGTGCTTGGCGTACTGGCTAAGCTGCTGCTCGGGAGTGGCTGAGACCAAGTCCCACCTCTGATGCCAGCGCTGCCCCTGCACACACACCTGGGGAGGCAGCCCGATGGCTGAAGTTCCCGGGTCCCTGACAGCCACCCGGGGACCCGGCTGTAGTATCAGACTCTTGGTTTCGGCCTGGCACAGCCCCAGCTGCTGTGGTTATTTAGGGAGTGAACCAGTGGATGGAAGATCTTTTTTCTGTCTCTCTGCCTTTAAAATAACAAAGAAAGTAAATAATTAAAAAAAAAAATAAAATAAGCCGGTGCCGCGGCTCACTAGGCTAATCCTCCACCTTGCGGCGCCGGCACACCGGGTTCTAGTCCCGGTCGGGGCGCCGGATTCTGTCCCGGTTGGACCTCTTCCAGGCCAGCTCTCTGCTGTGGCCAGGGAGTGCAGTGGAGGATGGCCCAAGTGCTTGGGCCCTGCACCCCATGGGAGACCAGGAGAAGTACCTGGCTCCTGCTATCGGATCAGCACGGTGCGCCGGCCGCAGCGCGCCAGCCGCGGCGGCCGTTGGAGGGTGAACCAACGGCAAAGGAAGACCTTTCTCTCTCTCTCTCTCTCACTGTCCACTCTGTCAAAAACTAAAAAATAAAATAAAAACACACACACACACACACACAAAAAAACAACTCCCAGAAAATTTCTACTAAGGAAAAAAAAAAAAAAAAGCTGGCTGATGATCTTCCAGTGTTTCTGTCTGAGCCAGGAGAGCCACTGAGACAGGGAAAGGGATGATGCTACCATAAAGGACGCCGTGAGACTTGCAAGCATGGTCACAGGGCTTCTGTTCAAGCCATTCACGATCCTGCTCATCAGAAACATGGACAGCCCCGTGTGACGGCAGAGCGTGTGGCACAGGTGCCAAGCACACGGCACCACTTCTGCCGGCCGGCTGCTTTGCTGACAAGGGGAGTGCCCACACAGGCACACACTGAAAGCGCTCACGCCATCATCCCAGAGGAGCCGTGCTGTGAGGAATGAAATCAAATTCAAATCCAGTGTCAACTCTGAGCTGGTGGACCCCTAAGAAGGCCAACCTGTCTCCCTCCTCCATGCCAGTGCTGCAGCCCAAGGCTGTAATGCATGACCTAAAGTTTCATTCCCTTGGGAAACAGTCCCATTCGGTACCTGAAAATGAAAACCAGCAGTTAGACGGCGCTCAGAAGCAAACCACCATGTCTGACTCCAGAAAGGGAGACCGCTCCCGTCTTCCTGGCCAGGAGGGTTCCCGAGGAGGCAGATGGGGACACCGATCAAGCTCAATTTAATGGTAACTGCAGTCATTTTACTGTGAAAAAGGGAAAATGCTGAATAAAATCACTCCAATTTCCCGTTACTGGTGCACACTGGCCAGCAATGCACCCCCTTGCTTCCCAAGTTCCCCTCAGCTCAACTCCAGCGCACGCGCACACACAGGTGTGGGTCTCATTTGCTCTGCACACTCTGTAATACACAGCCGCCTGGGCCACGGACGGAAAAATGACCTTCTCACAAGGCGAGTCGTCCCACGATATGAGACAGTCTTCCTGCCCGGTAATACTCTGCCAATTGCAATAATCGTCTTAAAAAAAATCAGGGGGCCAGATAGATTTTTTTTTCTATTAACATGGAGGAAAAGTCTTCATTTTGTTCCTCCAAAGAAATGCCAACAAAACACCACAGGGAAACATGCCCGTCTTCCTGATAGGAATCCATTTTAACAGTCACGCCCACCCCCCAAAGCCCAAGGAAGCACTAAGGAGCCCTCACGAAGCCGAAGCCCGGGCTGGCGCACGGGCAGCAGTGGGAGGCAGGGAGGGAACCATGCCCTCAGTTTTTATAGGACTGGCAGAAACAAACAAACAAACGGAAACTTCCTCTTCAGATTGTGAAAACAATCGTCCCCATCCTCCTTTGGAATCCGGCCTCTTCCGACTCTTTCCGAGCCCCTAAGGTCAGTAACACACAGAGTTAGCTGTGCAGATTCAAAGCATTTTTAAAAAGCTTTTCTCCCAGGGTCAATACAAAGGCTTCCTGTGTTCTAGGCAGCCAGGCTCGCCCCTGGGCCACAGAACACTGATATGCTGCCTGTAGCCCAGAGGCCCTTGGAAAGTAATCTGTTATCAAGTTTGCAAGTTACTTTTTTTTAAGTAAGAGTAAATTCAAACTTATCTTAAAAATGCCACTCTGACTTTGTAGCTTGCTGTGGTTTTGGGAGTGGCAAAGCCCGGCATCAGCAGCCACACTGGGACCTCATCTGCTCACTCATGCAGTCCCACAGGAGACCAACGGGGAGGGGGCACCTAGACCCCCATTCCCACTCTGAGGAGGAGAAAGGCACAGTCCCATCTAGGTGAGGGGTTTGTGCTGCGCCCAAGTGAATGCCCCACCCACCCTGCCCCCCCACCCTTGGCCTTGGGGTTTCAACACTTCCACTCTTCAGCGCTGCTGAAGGTACTAAGTTGCTGTGCTAAGTTCCAGCGATAAAATCCAACAAGACAAGCTTTGTCCTCAAAGAGCTTGGAGTCTAGAGGAGAGAGCAAAGAACCGGGCGATCAGGACAGTGAACCTGGGCTCCAGGGGTAGAGGGCTCATTGGGACCTGTGCCTCACCCACACACACAGTACCTGTCCAAGAGCAACAGAGCGACATTAAGAAGAAAAGTAATCTAAGGCACTATATTCTCAGCATCATGCCTTATTTTCATTTAAGCAGTGGTCATAAAATCCATGGCGGGGTCATTGGATGCAGGGGCCCAAGGACTTGGGCCACCTTCCACTGCTTTCCCAGGCCAGAGCAGAGAGCTGGATCAGAAGTGGAGCAGCCAGGACTCGAACTGGCGCCCATAGGGGATGCCGGCACTGCAGGTGGTGCCTTTATCCGCCACGCCACAGTGCCAGCCCCAGGATCTAAGTACTGGAACCATCATCTGCACCTCCCAAGATGCACAGTAGCAGGAAACTGGCCTGGAAGTAGCGTAGCTGGGACTTGGAAGCAGGCATCCCAGAGCCACTTAGCTGCTGAGCCAAACTCCTGGCAATACCAGTATTTTTCATACTGTGAATTTTTTTTTTTTTTTAAAGATTTATTTATGTGAAAGGTGGGGTTACACAGAGACAGAGGCAGGCGGGGGTGGGGGGAGGAGAGAATGAATCTTCTACCTGCTGGTTCATTTCCCAAATGGGCACAACGGTCAGGGCTGGACCAGATCAAAGTCAGGAGCTTCATCCAGGTCTCCCACGTGGGTGCAGGGGCCCGAGCACTTGGGCCATCTTCTGCTGCTTTCCCAGGTGCATTAGCAGGGAGCTGGATTGGAAGTGGAGCAGCTGGGACTCAAGCCGGTGCCCATGTGGGATGCTGATGCTGCAGGTGATGGCTTAATCCACTAAGCCACAGCGCCAGCCCCTGTATTCACTGATGTATTTGAAAGGCTGAACAACAGGGAGGGAGTGAAAAGAAGGGAGGAGGGGAAGTGAGGGAGACAGAGAATAAGATCAAATTGTTTATTTTTTTTTTAAAGATTTATTTATTTGTTTGAAAGGCAGTTATAGAGAGGCAGAGGCAGAGGCAGAGAGAGAGGTCTTCCATCCGCTGGTTCACTCCCCAGATGGCTGCAATGGCCAGAACTGTGGTGGTCTGAAGCCAGGAGTCAGGAGCTTCTTCTGGGTCTCCCATGCGGTGCAGGGACCCAAGCGCTCAGGCCATCTTCTATTCTTTCCCAGGCCACAGTAGAGAAGTGGAGCAGCCGGGACTTGAACCAGTACCCATATGGCTTTATCCACTACGCCAGTGTCAGCCCCAAGATCAAATCTTCTATCTGCTGGTTCCTCCCCTAAATGCCTGTAATAGCCAGGGTCAGGCCAGGTTGAAGCCAGGAGCCAGGAACTCCTCCTGGGTAGCAGGAACCCAAGTGCCTGGGTCATTGCTTGCCGCCTCCCAGATGCACTAGCAGGAAGCTGGATCAGAAATGGAGGCGGGACTCAATCCTGGGCACTCTGACACGAGACGCATGTGTTCCCAATGACAGCTTTATCTGCTGTGCCATATGCCTGGCTCTGTGATATTCTGAACTTTGAAAATGTAATTCTTAACGAAAATCTCATAATGTAGGCACTATTAGTTCCAGTTCACAGGGAAGAAGACAGAGGCTGGGAGATGGTGAGCAACCTTCCTGGAGTCAGATGGCCAACAGCTGGCAGAGCTGGATTCTCACTTGGATCAGATCTGAGTCCACATTTCCTGCACGACACTGTTACAGCGTAAGAGTGCCAGGTTCAGGCCTCCCTCCTGTCAGCACTCAGGTACGCGGCTTTCCAGACACCACCTACCTCTCCTGACACTAGTTTCCTCATCTATACGTAAGGAGTTTCAACCTCAAGTTCCCTTCTAGTGGCGATCTTGTGTTCTATCCAGGACTCCCCACCCCAGCACTTAATCCCTAAGCCCTGGCAACCACGAATCTGTTCTCCATTCCAAAAACAATATAGAAAGGGGATCAGAGCATGTAATCTTTTGGAATCTGCTTTTTATCTAATTTCCCAGCAATGTTATCGCAATGGTTACACGTGTAAGCAGTTGGTTCCTCTGTACTGCTGAGTAATATTCCACAGGATGGATGAGCCGCCGTTTGCTCAAGCATCCACCTGCTGAGGGACACCTAGGCTGTTCTGAATTGGGGCTGACAGAGGTGAAGACGCGTGAACGAGGTTCTCACCTCCCGGGAGCAGATGTTGAGGAGAGCAGCTGGGGCTGGAAGGAAAGTGCAGGTGGCTCCACAAGACTGCAGAGCTGTTTTGCGGAGAGGTTGCACTACCAAGATGAGCTCTGAAAAGCTCCCTGAGTGAACCCCGAATGCCCCGTCAGGGTGCCAAGCCACGTTGGCTAGCACGTGCCTTACAAGAACTTGGAAAGCACTTGACGACTCAGTCTTTTCCTCAGGTCAACAGTAGCAAAGAATGAAAGAGGCGCTGACTATATGAGTTTGGTCACAACATGGACACTGCAAATTTACAGCATTCATTTCTGGGAACATGTCTACTCTTCCACCAAGGCTAAGCTGTTACCAACTGGCCCATCAGATCACACTCAGCCCAGCCAAGAAAACTCTCGCCCCTTTTTTCCAACTCACACATACGTGAGTGGCCACGCGGCTACCGCTTCGCTTCTTTTCTAAGATTTATTTATTTGAAAGTTAGAGCAATGGACGGGGAAGAGATCTTCCACCCGCTGGTTCACCACCTGAATGCCTGCAATGGCTGAAGCAGAGCCAGGCTACGCCTGGAGCTCCATCTGGGCCTCCCACATGGTGGCAGGAACTCAGGGACTTGGACCATCGTCTTGCTGCCACCCAGGCACATCAGCAGGGAGCTGGACTGCAGGTGGAGGCGGGGCTTGAACCAGGCCCTTCTGTAAGAGATGCGGGTGTCCTGAGGAGCGGCTTACCCCACGGCACCACACTCTAGAATTACCCTGAAATGGAAAGATGGATGAGAGGGAGTGAGGAAGAAAGGAACAGGCAGCGAGGAGGTGGGAGGTTGTGGAGCCTTGGACGTAAGTTGTTGCCTGGATAAAATCAAGACTGGTCCCCTTCTGTGTTTCCTGCCAGCACTACGCTGCTTCCTTAGGCTCTCTCACCTGGAGATCCTGAGCCAGCAGCCCAGGGTGTACCACGAGAAACCAAACGAGGGGAGTCCGCGCACGGGGGCACAGCAAGGACACGGCCCCCCAGCACACACAGAGTTCTCAGGTCCACTTTAGGGAAGAAGTTGGACAGAATCAAAGAGCTGGGAAAGGAGTGCTCCAATCCACCAGCACCACTCACTCCTGCAGCCTGCTGCCGACAACACCCCCGGCTCGCTCCACCCACTGCCGAGAGCAGCTCCCATTCCGGCCGCTCCACTCTCGGGGATTTGCTCTGGTCTTGGCTTTTCACCCCAGCATCCCTCACTATCCTCCATTCAGGAAAGGACCAACATCTCCAAGAGCTGTTTTCCCTTCTCACCAAACAGCACACTCTGGTGCCCACTCAGCAGGAAGAACCTCGGCACTCAGCACCCAGCATCGGTGCCCCTCACCTCTCCTTTTTAAAGTCTGCAATTAAAAAAACCTTTCCCTCCTCCTTGTTTTTCTCCTTCTCTGCCCCATGCCACACGTGCAGAAACATCTTCCTGTAAATGATTCACTGGATGGTACGAACACCCAAGAACGCTCCCTTCTCTCCAAAGGAACCCCCTGAAACTAAGGCTAGAAAGCCTGGCACTGGATCACCAAAGGTGAGTCTGGTAGGGAGGCAGGTGCAGCCTCCAGGTCACCGCAAGGCTGACGGCCCTGCGCCCCAGGGGCAGGAACTCCGCTTTCTTCAAAGTTCTGGTCCCAAGCCACCGTTTACAGAGGGGAGAGGAGTTTGGTTAACCGAAGCGGCACAGGGGTCCACGACTCCTATAACTCTGCCAAGTGGCAAACCAGAAAGGCTGAGCTCCTCGAGCTGTCGGTGGAGGGGAAGCGACAAAGTGGCTTCCACATGTGTCAGCCCGCTCTGGGCTAGCCTTGGGAAATGGCCCGTGTTGCCAGGCAGCCGAGGAGCGGGACGCGTGTTGAAGGAACAGAGCAAGCACAGGAAGGCAGTGTCGGGAGCAGTCGCCTGCGGCGGCTCACTTGGGACCGGGGCTGACGAACTCCTCCAAGGGCCAGCTGCCGGTTCTGGAGGCCGAGCACAACCGTGCTCAGTCGCTTGCGCACGCGCTGTCCCTGGCTACTTCTGCGCTCCAAGGCACAGCTGAGCATTTGGAACACAGGCCCTGCAAGCCTGAAATATTTACTGTGTGGTCCTTTAAGACAAGCGCTAACCCATGATTTAGATGAAATTTAAATTTGCACTTCTAAGCCATCCAACTAATGCCATTCTCTTTAATTTTTTGTTAAAAACTTTATTTTAAAGACGCAGAGACAGATGGGGGAGTGAAGGAAAGGAGTGAGAATGAGGGAGGGGGAGAGAGAGAGAGCTAGAGAGAGAAGTTCACTCCCAAGGAGCCAGGCATGGCTGGGACTGGGGACCCCAGGTCTCCTGGGCGGGCGGCAGAGATGCAACCACTGAGCCGTCACTGCTGCCTGCCAGGAAGCCAAAATGGGGAGCAGAGGCAGGACCTGAAATCAGTCGCTGCATTGTAGGACACAGGTGTCCCACACGGCCCTAACCACCAGGTCAAACACCTCCCCTCCCCCGCCCGCACCTAGTTCTCTCATTCTCTTAAACTTGAAGCTTATTCTCGAGGAAAGTTAACAAATGCTAATTGTAGGATACAAAGGAGAACTTCAGCGTGAAGAGAGTATTCAGTACCGAAAGCCCAAAGGGGACGAGCCATCTCTGCACACGGCACACAGCTAGCAGGAAAGGCAGACGTGGGTCCGGGGCCTGCACACAGCACAGGGGACTTTGCAGGCCTGGGAACTGCCCTTGTACAAAGGGGACAAACGACCACTCCAGAGGTTCAGAGCAGAGCGTGACTGTCCTTCGCTGATGGGCAGGGGTAGGACAAGGGAGATGGAGCAGAGGGAGGCAGGACAACAGCGAAGGGTGGGGCAGGCGTTGGGGTTAAGCTGGCTTCCCAGAGAGAAGCCGCAGTCCCACGGCTCCACTTCTGATCCCGCTCCCTGCTGATGCACCCTGACGCAGCAGCCCAAGTCTGCGCCCTGCCACCCTGTGGGACACCCAGATGGAGCGCCTGCTCCTGGCTTCGGCTGTGGCCTTCTGGGGAATGAACCAGGGGATGGAAGATCTCTGTCTCTGCCTCTCTAAATCTTTTTAAAGGGGGAGGGGGAGAGTGAAGAGAGAGGCTGGTGGCACCGCAGCTGGACACCGAAGGGAGGGAACAGATGGGTGGAGACAGGGCTCTCTGAGAAGTCCCGCCAGTTCTCACTCGGCCCTCAAGGCCAAGTCCACGCTGCGATGGGGGGTGCAGTTCCGGAAGAGCAGGCAGGGAAGACCCGGAGTTCCTGGTCACCGGAACTGTCACTGGGCTTGGAGCAGAGGAACAGAACTGGTCAGACTGGCCCCAGCTGTGGCACGGGGAAAATTCCGGATGGAAAAGGCGCCACAGTTGAGAGCAGAGAGGGGTGCCAAGACTGTCAGAAAGCAGACTCACGCCGAAGACGCTGACGACTGATCCGAAAGACTGTCAGAAAGCAGACTCACGCCGAAGACGCTAACGACTGATCCGAAAGACTGTCAGAAAGCACGGACTCACGCCGAAGACGCTGACGACTGATCCGAAAGACTGTCAGAAAGCAGACTCACGCCAAAGACGCTGACGACTGATCCGAAAGACTGTCAGAAAGCAGACTCACGCCGAAGATGCTAACGACTGATCCGAAAGACTGTCAGAAAGCACGGACTCACGCCGAAGACGCTGACGACTGATCCGAAGCTGCCAGGCAGCGGGGTGGCTGCTCTTCCCAGGCACCAGGCAGCCTGTGAAAGCCGGCTCGTGCCGGGTCCCACACAGGCCCGGGGACCAGCCACACGGCCACCCCCTGGCACTCAACTCACCAAAGCCTTTCTGCGCCAGGAACAATCTCCCCTAGGCTCAGCACTTAGCACGCTGTGTAGCGCTCCGTGCACATAGTCTCCATGTCTGGATAAACCCCATGTGAAGGGTCTTCTACTTCATTTCAGAGCTGCAGTATTTTTAAAGAGACCCAAGAAACACCTCCAAAAAGTTTCCAGGGGACTGAACTTTAACCGCCTGAAGGTTACAGAACTCTGCTTCGCAGGAAAGGTAGAGAGTTCACATTGCTAAAGAAGTGATCCGGTGAGTGTCTCTCAGAACACCCACGCCAAACCAAACAGACCCAACTGCCACGCGCTGGGGTGCCGGGCCTCGGGCCTCCTGTTCTGTAGCTGCTTTTCCAAGCAGGAGCAGCGAGACCGTGAGCGCTGGAGGGCGGTCAGGGAGCCAGGAGCACCTCTCCCTCGACAAGCTGCGCCCATTCATGTGTTCAGTTTCCGCAGAGAGCAAACCTGGCAGGGGGCAGGCGATGAGGCGAGGCTGTGGCAGCCCCAACCACCCGGGGATCGTGCTGAGCTCAACCCTGAACTCCACAGGCACAGAGAGAAAGGGAGGGCTTGCCCAACTCTGACAGTTACACAGGGCCCACGAGGAGAGAGGACGCGGCCGTGCTGGGGAGAGGCCTCGCGTGCTGTGGGGCAGGAGCGTGGGCACAGCACGCAAGGCGGCTGTTTGGCATTCCCCTACTGTCGGCCTTCAGAGCGAGTAGCACAAAGAGAAACCATGTTCATTTTCCGTTTCTAAGGATGTGAGTCCCCAAGGGCAAACAGGCAAAGACCTGTGGCTATCGAAACCAACTGACCTGGGGCCGGTGCTGTGGCGTAGCGGGTAAAGCCAACGCCTGCAGTGCCAGTATCCCATGTGGGCACGGTTCGAGTCCCAGCTGCTCCACTTCTGATCCAGCTCTCTGCTACAGCCTGGGAAAGCAGCAGAAGATGGCCCAAGTCTTTGGGCCCCTGCACCCGTGTGGGAGACCTAGAAGAAGCTCCTGGCCCTGGCTTTAGATCGGTGCAGCTCTGGCCATTGTGGCCAACTGGGGAGTGACCCATCAGATGGAAAATCTCTCTCTCTCTCTCTCTCTCTCTCTCTCTCTGCCTTTCCTTCTCTGTGTAACTCTTTCAAATAAATAAATAAATGAATGAATCTGAAAGAAAACAGCAGACTTGTGGACAACAGACTTGTGGATGAGCCTGGCTGAGGTGGCCCGCTGCCCAGTTCTCTCCAGTGAGCTCGGAGCCCCTGACTGATTTCTTTTGCAAGGGCGTGCGGAGGAGCGATGGCAGAGCACCCGCAGAGCGGCACTGGCTGGCAGCCCCCGCTCACTGCACACACACGCTCCAGCACTTCGACTCCATGCAGCAAAGGAAAGCAGCCTAAATGACTTGTGAAGCGTATTGATCGCTATTTCTGGAAACACCGGCCGCAGAGACACTGCCCATTAATAAGATCTGTGCTCAGAGCCAGACAACTTAGTTGCATTTTTACATTGAGGTCCCATAGGAGGAACCAAAAGCATGGCTGCCCTGAAAGGTAAAAAGGTTACTTCGCTTTACGGCTTTCTGATGAGGCAAAGACACAGACAGCACAGTCAGTCATATTTGGCCTAAGAAACCACTAACACCAGTCAAAAGCTTCGAGAGCACAGTTTTGGAGCAGCCGTTTTAAAGGTTACCTCGGTGTGTGATCAATGAACAGCTACTAGCAGACAAGAATATTTAAATGAGTGCTATCCCCTTAAAACAATTACTCCAAAAAGGCTTCCACATCTAAAAACAACAGTCAGCTCCTCTTGTAGAATTCCCAAAGTAATCAGAGAAATCAGTCATGTCAAATTCTGTTTTTCCTATGTGCACAGAATATGGGTTTTTTGTTACACAATTCTACAGTGAATTTTTCATTGCATGCCACAGAAATGTGTGCACACGTACACGACGGGGTGCTATGCTGGTGCACGGGAGAGGACAGCGGCCTGCTGGCCACGTGCACGTCACCGTGTGCCACAGTGACGCTCTGCAGGAGACGACACGCGACAGCCAGTCCCAGCTCTTCTAGAGGACTCAGACTCTCCGGGGACGCAGCAGTGTGTGCAAAGCAACCAACAAAACAATGAATGAATGAACAAACAGAAGCAAACGGATGCTTCTAAAAAGAACCTGTCGTAGACAGGACAGGCTGTGCAAAAGCCACTGTTCTCGTTGCCTTTTAGGGCAAGAGGCAGCCACCACATAGCTCTGCCTGGGAACGGGCGGGCGCTCCTACTCTCACACGTGCACCGGGGAACTGAGGCCAAGCCAAGCAGCGCTCTCCAGCAGGCCAGCTGACTTCCAAGCAGATGCTGGGGGCCAAGTCTTTACCTAACAGCCCAGGTGAAGCGCCTCCTGTGCTATCGCGGCAAACAGGAAGAAATGCTGGAGAACTGCTGAGGAAACCATTCTAATTCTTCCCCTCACTGTTCTCCTGAGCGACGTCTGAGAGGCTGTTAAGGAAATGGCTGACAGAGATTCAGAGCTAACTGGCAGGTTCAGCACCGTCTGAGAGGCAAAGATATTTACAGCAACTTACCTCCGTCGTCCACGGGCTTTTTCTGCACTCCATAGCCATACACTGAGGGGTCGACGAGAGGTGTGGAATTATTCAAGTGAGGAATGGAGTCAATTTTAGCAGCAATCTACAGAGAGAATCAGAAGTAAATACTCAGTAACAAATCACAGCTCTGTGTCCGGGGAAGACAAGCGTCCTGGCTGACGGGCGCTATCCCACTTTCCCGACCACAGCACAGCACGGCGACGTCATGACCAGACGAACGCTCCTCACTGCTCAGCGAGTCTTCCTTTGGCCTTCTAACTGCGTCTTTAGAATTAAATACTCCCAAAGACACGCCTTGTACAGGCACAGGAGTGTTTCCCAGGAGTCACATCGCAGACAGCTGTGTCAAAGTGAAGGACGGGCAGGCCTGCTTCAGGAGAACTTTGTCCAAAGGGGTTCAGCTCCTTTTTTTTTAATTTAAAAAAAGATGATTTATTTATTCATTTGAAAGGCAGAGGTACAGAGAGGCGGAGGCAGAGAAAGAACGGTCTTCCATCTGCTATTTCACTCCCCAAATGGCCGCAACGGCCGGAGCTGCACCCATCTGAAGCCAGGGTCAGGCGCTTCTTCTGCGTCTCCCATGCAGGCGCAGGGGCCCAAGGATTTGGGCCATCTTCCACTGCTTTCCCAGGCCATAGCAGGGAGCTGGATCAGAAGTGGAGCAGCCAGGACTCGAACCGTGCCCATATGCAGGTGGCAGCTTTACCCACTATACCACAGTGCCAGCCTCTCAGCTCCTTTTAAAAGTATTCCCTTAAGCCACAAATTCCCCCAAGAACACTGAAAAGGCTCTGTTTGCTCGAGAGTGACGACTCTCTAGGAATATACCCATCCTTGTGACTTTAACGTCCACAGATGATGTGACCTACAGAGACAGAAAATGGCAAGCTGCTTGTCATGGGAGTGTCCAAACCACGGCAGAACTGACTCTTGTACTGGAGAAGGGGAGATACCCCTTGGGAACTAGTTCAACCTTTAGTCTTTGCTACCAAAGATCTGAACATAGCTCTGAACAAACTTCCCCCAAAAGCCCGATGGTTTGCAGGACCTAACTTACCCATCACTGTTTTTCTCACAGGAACTAAACGTCCCCCAGTTATGGTCAAAGACAGTGTATGTGGGGAGAGGGAGGGGTTGTCAAGGGGGCAGCCAACACAGCTGTCCCAAGAGCAAAGTCTCAGTGCTGGGGCTGAGGCCATCCAAATGTGTCTGGACACTTCAGAGGCTTTTTGACCAAAATAAAGCATCCTAAACAAATACCAAGCAAAGAAGATCATGACAGCAAACCAAACGCAGGCTTCAATCCATTTACTAGTCCTGCGATGATGGGCAGGTCTATTCTCTCTGCAGAAGGCCCCCAGGTATAACACCACTGGTTTCACAGTTTTTGACAGGATAATAAAAGATCCCAAATGCAAAGGGACTCTAAGATCAGAGAGCACTTCACAAATGCCAGGGTGTAACGCATGGAGATCTCCCCAGCCAGCACCAAGAACCCACTGCAGGGCTCTGGTCAAGGCACTGGGCAAGACAAGCAGGCCCTGCTCTCCTGGAGTCACAGGGCAAACAAGGCCATCAACGACCGGTCATCTCAGGTGCAAAGGCCCTGAGGCAGAAGCAAGCTCGGTAGGTATGAGCTTGGAAGGCAGAAGTCAACACTGCTGGAATGGAAGGAGCCGTGTGCAGTTGCTGTAGAGCTTGCGGGTCAGAGTCAGGAGCTGGACTTTGTGGAAAGGCTGACCTTCGGGGGGAGGGAGGAGGGTGCTGTGGCGCAGCAGGCAAAGCCGCTCCTGTGCTGCCAGCATTGCATATGGGCGCTGGCGGAGTCCCGGCTGCTCCACTTCTGACCCAGCTCCCTGCTAATGTGCCCGGGGAAGCAGCAGACGGCTCAAGTGCTTGGGCCCCTGCACCCACGTGGGAGACCCAGAAGCCACAATACATCACAAAGCCAGCCCTGACCACTGGCTTTTGTAATGAAGGCACTGTTGGCAAGTCACCATACTGGCCGTGGTGGCCTCTGCACGTCCACGGCGCAGCTGAGAGCTACCCAGAGGACACAGTGCCAAGGCCTACGTGCAACACCTCCTGCGTGGACCGTGAAAGACAGCCTGCCCACCCCCTCGACAGGGCTCGAGAGGACACAGCCTGGACGGGTGCTGCAGAAACCCGTTTTATTCTTCTAGTAAATAATTCTAAGCTGGCCTGCTGTAGAAACCCACCTCCCCTGTGCACGCCTCAGGGCAAGGATTCACTTGCTCTAAAACAGAACACGGCACACATCTTGCCAAACAGCCTTCTCCGAGGACCTGCGATGCTGCCCGTCTGTCCTGGATGAGCCTGCGGGGCTGGCTACTGACTTTACTTGCAAAAGCTGCCCTGCAGGGTACAGCTGGTGAGGGGCAGACCCTTCCAGCACGAGGGCTTCCAGCAGCACTGGCCAGCTGCTTATTAAAGATGACCCGAACACTCCTAGCAGACAGCGAAGACGACTCAAAGAGGTGGGTAAAGGGGCTTATGATTCCCAGTGGAGTCTCCAACCGCTGTGTATCACAAACTCCGCTCCTAAGCATGACCCCACCCCACCCCCCACCCCCGCCTTCTGATGACGCTTCTGGCCTTCCAGACTCTTCCCTTTCCTTCTAAAGGAGCTAAAATGCACTTGAGTCCTTGGCCTCCCTCACAATTTACATGATAGTCTCCTATCTTGCTGGGATGTCACTTTTTCCCAAAGCCAAGGTGCTGGAAGTATTAAAACAGCCCCTCCGTGCCCCGAATAAATCAACAGGAAACCTTGAGATGAGACTGAGGCTTTCAGCAATGTTCTTTTCCTTTTCTCTCTTCCTTCCTTCCTTTCTTTTTAAAAGATTTATTTTATTTAATTCAAAGAGTTACAGAGAGAGGTAGAGACAGAGAGAGTTCTTCCATCTGCTGGTTCTCTCCCCAAATAACTGCAATGGTCAGAGCTGCGCCGATCCAAAGCCAGGAGCCAGGAGCTTCTTCCAGGTTTCTCACCAGGGTGCAGGGGCCCAAGGACTTGGGCCATCCTCTGCTGATATCCCAGGCACATTAGCAGGGAGCTGGATTGGAAGTAGAACCGGGACTCAAACTGGCTTTAACCCACTGTGCCACAGTGTCAGCCCCCAGGGATGGTCTTAATTCATGCTTATTTCAGTCATTCGGTCATCTCTAATTTGGGAAAAATCTCCAGGAGGGGTAGCACTGCAGGCAGCCAACTGCATTGGAAGGCTGGCTACAGAATGTTACTAAGCTACCCTTACCACATACACACCATGTACACTGACACTACAGGATACATTATGTTACAGTCTACTCTAAGAAAAAATGCATGCCTTTACCCTTACAAATGCAACTTTGTTCCAGGAAATCATTTTAAATATGTGAGAATTAAAACTGAACAAGTGCTTACCTTGTGCGAGGCACTGTGCTAAGTGTCTTTTAAATATGCTATATGCTATTCCTTATAATGATTCTCTAGGAGGGTGGTATTATTTCCATTAATATTTTAAAATTTACTTATTTATTTGCAAGGCAGAGTGTCAGACAAAGAAACAGAGAATGCACTCCTATCTGCTGCTTCACTTGTTCAATGCCTGTAATGGCCAGGGTCGGGAGTCAGGAATTCAATCTAGGTCTCCCACGTGGGTGGCAGGTACCCAAATACTTGATCCACCACCTGCTGTCTCCCAGGCTGTGCGTCATCAGGAAGCTAGAACTGGGACATTGCTGGGACTCCAACACAGGCATTCTGACATAGGATACAGGTGTCCCAACCAGTGTCTTCAACTGCTGGGCCAAACACCCACCCATCTACACTTCTTGCAAGTTTGTTTGTTTTTATTTGAAAGGCAGAGACAGTCAGCAAGCATACTTCCAGACATTCGTTCTACCCCCCCCCCCACACCCAAATACCCACAGCAGCTGGGGCTGAGCCAGGCCTGGCAGAAGCCAGCAACTCCACCCAGGGCCCCCGCGTGGGTGGCAAGGACTTGAGCCATCACTGGCAACCTCACAAGATGCTCATTAGCAGGATCACAGCTGGGTCTGGGTTGGAAGCAGGACTGCTTTTGGATGCAGGTGTCTCAAGGGCTGCCTGACTCAGGCCCCCTGACCCTCTATTTACTTATCAAGACAAGAAAAACAGGCTCAGGGAAGCCTGTTGTGCCCAGTCACTTTCTTGGTTTGTTTTAAAGACTTATTTATTTGAAAAGCAAAGTTACAGAGAGTGATAGAGATAAGGAGGGAGGGAGGGAAAGAAGGACAGGGAGGGAGGGGAAGGGGGGAGAGAAAGGAGGGAGGGAGGGAGGGAGAGAAAGGAGGGAGCTGGATTAGAAGCTGAGCAGCCAGGATTGTAACCAGCACCCATATGGATGCTGGCATGCTGGGAGGCAGCTCAACCCACTGTGCCACAACACTGGCCCCAGTCACCCATTTTCCAAGTGGCAGAAACAGTATTTAAACCTAGGCACCCCTGGGCTGGTGCTGTGGCGAAGCGGGTGAAACTGCCGCCTACAGTGCCGGCATCCCATTTGGGTTCCCGTTCGAGTCCCAGCTGCTCCACTTCTGATCCAGCTCTCAGCTATGACCTGGGAAGGCAGTAAATGATGGCCCAACTCCTTGGGGCCCCGCACCTGCATGGGAAGCCCAGAAGAGGCTCCTGGCTTTGGAACGGCCCACCTCTGGCCATTGTGGCCATTTAGGGAGTAAACCAGCGGATGTAAGAGCTCTCTCGCTCTCTCCGACTCTGTATAACTCTGCCTTTCCATAAATAAATAAATCTTACAAAAAACAAAAACAAAAACAAACAAAAAATAAACCGAGGCCCCTGACTAGAGCACATGCTCTTAACTACTAAGCAAACGCCCCTTCCTCCACCAATGGGTTCATGTCTCAGTTCCCAAGGCCTTACACTTACTGGCGAGTGATTCCCAGAATCCTACACGGCAGCTGCTCATGGGAAGGAAGATACTACCCTCAGTCCCTAATGGTGTGGGCCCAAGACAAGCGTCACGAGGCCAGGCTGCTGCCACAGAGCCAAGGCCACTGCAGCACGACCTGGAGGGGACTCCAGCGCAGATTTTCCCCCACAAGACTCACTCCCTTCCCTTCTGAGGGTAGGCAAATGGGTTATCTCACTACCTGTGCTATTTTAAGCACACTGATAGAGATGGAAAATAAATCCACGCCACAGACACTTAGCCTCCACTGCCAGAAGTTAGCAAAAACGGGGAGGGGGAGGGGAGCACTGAGCCAGGGATCAGTCAGAGTCCTGGTCTCCAGCCAGCTCTTCCAGTGGGTGACCTTGGACAAGATCCTCAAGGACCCTGCTCTTTGGTGTCTTCACCTGCGAAGCGCGAGGGCAGACAAGCCCCGTGTCTCCGAGGAAGGACACACGGGCAGCCTGGGGCTGAGCACGTTTAAACTTGCACATCCGCCCGCTGTCCTCACGGTTAGCTTTTTTTGTTTGTTTTTGACAGGCAGAGTGGACAGTGAGAGAGAGAGACAGAAAGGTCTTCCCTTGCCGTTGGTTCACCCTCCAATGGCCACCACAGCCGGTGTGCTGCGGCCGGCGCACCGTGCTGATCCGAAGCCAGGAGCCAGGTGCTTCTCCTGGTCTCCCATGGGGTGCAGGGCCCAAGCACTTGGGCCATCCTCCACTGCACTCCCGGGCCACAGCAGAGAGCTGGCCTGGAAGAGGGGCAACCGGGACAGAATCCGGCACCCCGACCGGGACTAGAACCCGGTGTGCCGGCGCCGCAAGGTGGAGGATTAGCCTATTGAGCAGCGGCGCTGGCCCACGGTTATATTCTATGTAGGCAGTTTTCCACTTAGGAGCCTGGCTTAGTTTCTTTTTTTTTTTTTTTTTTTTTTTTTGACAGGCAGAGTTAGACAGTGAGAGAGACAGAGAGAAAGGTCTTCCTTCTGTTGGTTCACCCCCCAAATGGCCACTACAGCTGTCGTGCTGCGCTGATCCGAAGCCAGGAGCCAGGTGCTTCTCCTGGTCTCCCATGGGGTGCAGGGCCCAAGCACTTGGGCCATCCTCCACTGCACTCCCGGGCCACAGCAGAGAGCTGGCCTGGAAGAGGGGCAACTGGGACAGAATCTGGCGCCCCAACCAGGACTAGAACCTGAGGTGCCAGTGCCGCAGGCGGAGGATTAGCCTAGTGAGCTGCAGCGCCGGCCGTGGCTTAGTTTCCTTTTAAAAATTACTCTAAACATATGTACATTTTATAAGGTTAAGCAAATAGTAAACTGAGGGTTTACTGGTATGGCAAGGAAAGATCATAGAGCTGGTACACAAACCACACAAGTTAGAAATTGAATTTTTCTCAGCGCACATTTTCAAGACTAAAATTCTCTGACAACAGGTTTTACCATCAAAGTAGTTAACTTCATAAATCCAAGAATGTCCCATTTATGGACACCCCGACATGGTCACACCTATTGTAATTTCGCACCAAGCGGAAGCAGACAAAGCCACCCGAACACCGTATTCTACCTGTGCCACTCTGGATCTCATACACTCGGCAAGGTCAACCCTCACCCCAGCACCCCCAGGGAGCAGGGGCCAAACTTTCCCAGAACGTGCGCTCTGCAGCCGCCAGAGAGGCTCCGCCAGGAGAACACACAAGTGGGACAGGAAGTTGGCTCCCCATGGCAGGAGGGGACGGCACGTGGCCAGGAGAGCAGAGGCCGGCAGCGAGGAGCAAGCCGCAGTCCCGGCCTGCTACCTAGCACGCCGCGCAGGGGACTGCGTTTTGTCAATGTGACGGCACCTAAGGGCCTGAGCCTCACTCCTGCGGGGTCTGGGGCAGGTCAGCCTAGAATTGTATCCACAAGGTCACCAAAGATAACAAATGTAACACACCCAGGACCACGGGGCACCAGTAAGAATGCAGAAATGCTTGCTATTTTAACCTTTCATTGAAGAACAACAACAACACAAGAAGGAACACGACCCGAGTTCACAGCTTGCTGCGATTCCATCAACTCCGATGCCTACACAACCAGCACCTGACGTCTGCCCCGCACCTCCTCGAGGGACCACCCCACCAAGGGTAACCCCCGAGTGTTTCATATCGAGCTACTGTTTGCAAAATTGCTACTATCATCCACAGATGCCACATCACAGACGATGAGATGAAGGTGAGGCTTCAAGTTAACTGTAACTGCCACCAGACGGCAGTACCCGCGGAGAACTCTGCGGCTGTCATCAGAGAGGACATAAATGAGAACCCTTGCTTGGCACCAGCACAACACGGGCTGAGTGAACGACAGCTATTGTCACCAGAGATGAGGCCCCGGCCGACTCTGCCCTAGTTGCTGGCATTCTCCGGAACAAGGAATTCTGTGACGGCTGAGCAAGAGGCCAGCTCTTCTCAGAAGCTGATCGCCTCACACTACCCGCGCTGGGGCACAACCAAGCGCTCCGTTTCTCACTGGAAAGTACTCTAGAAACCACCTCGAAACAGCATAACCTCACTGAGGAAGTTCCCGTGTGGGACATCCACCTCCCTGCCTCCCGGAGTCTTGAGAGGTGGGCCTGTCTCAAGCATTCTGTACCCTTAAGACAAAAATTCCTTAAGAGGTCCATTTTCTTAAGAAGTAATTTTTTTTTTTTTTTGACAGGCAGAGTTAGACAGTGAGAAAGAAAGAAAGGTCTTCCTTTTCCGTTGGTTCACCCTCCAATGGCCGCTGCAGCCGGCGCGCTGTGCCGATCCAAAGCCAGGAGCCAGGTGCTTTCTCCTGGTCTTCCATGCAGGTGCAGGGCCCAAGCACTTGGGCCATCCTCCACTGCACTCCCAGGCCACAGCAGAGAGCTGGACTGGAAGAGGAGCAACCGGGACAGAATCTGGCGCCCCAACTGGGACTAGACCCGGTGTGCCGGCGCTGCAGGTGGAGGATTAGCCTAGTGAGCCGTGGCGCTGGCCAAGAAGTAATGTTTTTTAAAGATTTATTTATTTGAAAAGCAGAGGTACATACACACACACACACACACACACACACACAGAGAGAGAGAGAGAGAGAGAATCTTCCATCCGCTGGTTCACTCCCTCGAAGGCTGCAATGTCCGGGGCTGAGCCACGTCGAAGCCAGGAGCTTCGCCCAGGTCTCCCAAGCACTTGGGCCGTCGTCACTGCTCCCCGGTACAGCGAGCAGGGGGCTGGCTCAGAAGCCGAGCAGCTGGGACTTGCCTGTCACTCATGGGATATCGCTGTCCATAGGTGGGGACTTTAACCTACTGAACCACAGCGCTGGCTCCACGGTCGTCTTTAAAAAGTCAAAGAAAAACTCCCCTCATGCATACCACAATGCTTGGCATACAGACGGTGCTCATTACACATTCACTACATCTAGAGCGGATGCAGAGAAGCCCATCTGCAGGCAAAGCTGCAGCGATGCGCTGAGCTCGCGGCGGCAGTGCTGGTCCAGGCGGGGTCCCCACCACAGGCCCTCCTGACGAGCTGCCCGTGGGCGTTACCTCCTGCGGTCCACTGAATCCCACCAGCGTCTCTTGGACATGTTGTTCAAGAATTCTGCTGCAGTCCCCCGCTGCGGGGGAACACTACTCCACCACCTCTGCAAAGGAACCAAGTCTGCAAAACGTGAACACGTCGGTTTGACAACTACCACACTAACCAGGCACGGCCCTCTCGGCAAATACCCCCTTTGGCTCGTTCTTTTAATAAGAAATGAGAATTATAGCCCATCTGGTTGCTGGGAGATCTAATTCTGAAACAAGGTGAAAACCAGCTTCAAACCAGTCTGATGCACCGTGCAGGGCCCAGCACCAAACCAAAGCCACGTGAACGCGGCAGTCCTCAGTGATGGAAGTGATCTGAACCGCAGCGCCACTCCACTCAGGTCCTGCAAATGCTTTCGTAGCATTTGGCACTGAAACAGAAGTGCAGTTCACGACTCCGAAAGACGCCCTGGCCAGTCTTTCCCAGGTGTCTCCATAACTGAAACCCCAGATGCACACATTCTCCACTGGGACCAGCGCCAAGGACTGCACAGCACAGCAGGGGCAGGGAGCCCGACTGGACGTCCACTGGGACAAGATGTGATCAGGCGGCAACAGAAGCAGCACCATCAAGCTTCTCCGGTGGTGGTGGCTAGCCTTGCACTCAGGACACCTGCACCCAACGTGCAACCTGGGTTTGAAGCCTCGCTGGTGCGAACTCGGGAGGCAGCAGTGACGGATGGCTCAAGCAAGTGGGTTCCTGCCACCACCTGGGAGACCTGGACTGCATTCTGGCTCCCAAGTCCCAGCTTGGTCCAGTCCCAGCCATCTGGGGACAGAACTGGCAGATGGAAGATCTATCAAATAAAAAACTCTGCAAAAATTCTAAAGCTCTAGTCAGGGGGTTGGTGCTGTGGCGTAGTGAGCTAAGCCTCTGCCTGTAGTGCCAGCATCATATATGGGTGCCGGTTCAAGTTCCGCCAGCTCCAATTCTGATCCAGCTCTCTGCTATGGCCTGAGAAAGCAGTAGAAGATGGGCCCCTGCACCCACATGAGAGACCTGGGAAAAACTCCTGGCTCTGAATCAGCGCAGCTCCAGTTGTTTGTGGCCATTTGGGGAGTGAACCAGCGGATGGAAGACCTTTCTCTCTGTAACTCTACCTCTTAAATGAATAAGTAATATCTTAAAAATTCCATGTTTTTAAAAAATATTTATTTTATTTATTTGAAAGCATTATAGACAGGCAGAGAAAGAGAGAGAGAGAAAGGTCTTCCATCCGCTGGTTCACTCCTCAGATGGTTGCAATGGCTGGAGCTGCACCAGTCTGAAGCTAGGAGCCAGGAGCTTCTTCCGGGTCTCTCATGTGGGTGTAGGGGCCCAAGGATCTGGGCCATCTTCTACTGTTTTCCCAGGCCATAGCAAAGAGCTGGATTGGAAGAGGAGCAGCCGGGACTCGAACCAGCGCCCATATGGGATGCCAGCACTTCAGGCCGGGGCTTTAACCCGCTGCACCACAGCGCCAGCATCCAAAAATTCTATTTAATAATAATAAAAAAAAATCTAGTCAGATGCAAATGCTGAATATTCATGGGTTTAAAGTGTTGCGACTGTCCACTTCCTCAAGTTTGACCCCTAGAATAAGACTCGGCTTCATGAACAGAGGGCACTGACTTCAGCCAGCTCACTTTTACTGAACCCTGCACTTACAAACTTGTTTGCCCAAGAGCTCCTCTTCATGGAGGACCTACCACAGCTTGCGATCAGAAGCTGGCAAAGGCCAACCTGGCCCAAGGTCATCCGGCCACCGGCAGGAGACACAGACCTCTGACTCTCCACCCAGACTTCTTTGCACTAGAATTAGATGATGGGCTCACAACTGGCAAAGAATCAGGACCAAAGCTGCTCATTGGGCATCCCAACCT
Organism: Oryctolagus cuniculus; assembly: GCF_051225735.1. NCBI lineage: Eukaryota > Metazoa > Chordata > Mammalia > Lagomorpha > Leporidae > Oryctolagus > Oryctolagus cuniculus. The sequence goes on along the minus strand of NC_142867.1, from coordinate 233,544,367 downwards.
TCACCAAGGAGGCGGGGTGAAGGCAGCCCAGAGTCAAGGCGCCTGTGCGGGCAGCAGCTACTCCTGCCCACCACCGCCACACAGGAAGTGGAAGCAGTGTGGCCACACCTTTTCTAGAAAAGCTGGAGTCTCAGTTTCCGCCAACCACTCTAGTTTCTGAGAGCTGGCACCGAGTGGGTCAAACAGAGGACGCCTGCAGACCCACTGTAACCCTGCTCCAGCCCACGGGCTACCAGTTAGGGAACTGTGGTGGAGGTATCTAACAAAACAGACTTCAAAGCAATCCAAAGTTTGCTAGCACCAATGGGCTGTCAGATGGTAAGAAGAGAAGTCTCAGCTACCGCCCAGGAAAGCCAGAGGCATCCAGCGGAATGCATAGCTCGTTTACTATCTACTCTTCAATACCAAACACGAAATTCAGCATTAGCATGTGGTTCCCCAGGTGGGCTCAGTGGCACACCCAAAACTCTTTAACAAGGACTCGCCCTGTGCAGGGCGCTGTACTGGGTCCCACCACAGCAAAGCTCCGGGAGCGGCCCATGGGCCTCCTGCAGCCCCTGGCCGCCTTCAGGCGTCTGAGAAAGCTCACGTGAGCCTGCAGGCAGACGTCGGCCCCTTGTGCCATGCTGAACTGGTCAACCCCTGCTTGTACACAACAGTCTCAGTGAGTGCAAACTAAGCATCTAGACCACCCAGCACGCTCACCTTTGCAGGAGTCAACAAACATTAACAAATGGGCAAAGGCACGAATCTCTCAAGGTGTAGCCAGCAGCCAATCAACGCAGGTTTTCTCCCCCACTGTTAATGGCAGACACACAGTGTTCTCCTAACACTGTGCTTATATACAAAGCACCTCGCACTGCTGAAGTCCACACGGGCCCAGGGTATCCGACAATCATGCCAACTGCTCAGGTTCAAGGCGAGAGGCAGCAGCAGCGGAGGCGCCACACCAACCCCCATCCTCCCCCACTCCCAAATGCCAGCAAAGACAGGTTCCAGGCTGGAAAATCTGTCAAAAGGCCACTTCCTATTGACTCGGCAAGGACTTCCTCGTACCCACTAGGGGCTGAGCCACTGCGTGAAGCTCCATTCATACTTGATTCTAAGTGAACAGAATCCTCTGGCGTTGTGCAATGCAGAGGCGCTGGCTGGGCCTGGATCAACACAGCAGCTTACTGTCCTACAGAGCACTGGGGGCTGGCATCCTCTCCTCTCGAGGTAAGGCCTGGCGACCGCTGACCGGCTTGTGGAAGGCCGTCGGGACCAGCGATGCTCTGTGGTGGCACACGGACCTGTTCCCACGTGCCTGCTGGTACCTGGTGACAGACACAACTACACGAGCAGCAGACTTTCTTGGAACTTGCAAAAATACCTTTAGAAAAACTAAGCAAAACGAGCCACAGTTGTACCTACTCATCCATTATCGCAGTGGGATAGCCGCGACCCAGCCAGTCAGGAGGCAGGTGCAGAGGCCTATCTAACGCTGGGCACACGTCCCACCTGTACTAGGAGGACCCTGTTCCCTCTGCACGAGTTGAAGAAACACTTTACTTTTACTACCAAGCCTGTAACTCTGCAGAACTAGCCATGTCTTTACTTAACGTTTGTTCATTTTCATTTTATGTGGAAAGCAGACACACAGAGCGAGCTACCCCCATCTGGGGGTTTACTCCTCAAATGCCCAAAACAGCCAGCGCTGCACCAGGCTGAAGCTGGGAACCAGGAACTCCAAGCGAATCTCCCAAATGGGCAGCAGGGACCCAGCCACGTGAGCCACTATCTGCTGCCCCCCATGCCGCACAGTGGCAGGAATCCGGCCTGGGAAGCAGAGCTAGAACTTCAACCCAGGAGGCTGACATGGGATGAGCATGTTCCAAGCGGCCCCCATCCCTGCATGCTTTTAACACGCAGCAGATTCAGCTCTTCGGCATTGGGACCGAGTCGGACCACAGTCCTGCTCCCTGCAGAACGGTGTCCATGACCCACGTGTGCCCAACACGAACTCGCTGGACTCCAGACTGCTGGGAAAACATTTAAAGCGTACACAACATCTTCCGAGATTCTCTTTTGATCAGAGGGACCTCACAGCAACAACTGATTCACTTTGCTGGAAAGAGGCCAAAGGCTACGCAAAAGGCTCCAGGGTGCCACAGGGACGCTCCGTGGATTAGCTGCTGGACGCCACGCGGCAGACTGGACAGACACTGCAGGTTCCAACCGCAGCAGGGGCCACTCAGACTCTGCCGGGATCTGCCGGACACACTGAGCACGCCGACGCCTCACTGCTCCCTAACAAACCTGTAAGGGCTCAAAGACTGTTTATGAAGACACGTAAGAGAAGAGAGAGCTTTGAAATCACTCACATAGAGAAACGCAGTCTTTTACTTCTATTTACGTGGGGGAAGTCACGTCTGTACAACATGCTGCGCACACAGCGGTGAAGCCGAGTTTCCTTAAAGATGTCCAAACGACACGGGAGCCTCTGGGTCAGCCCTACCATAAGGCACACAGTATCACAGATTTCTAACACCCCACTCTTGTCCACGCAAATCTGTGGGCTACACCTAACGTTACACACAGACCTGTCTTCTCCTTCGGTCTTTAAAGGCCGTCCAGTCCTTGGAGAAGTGTGGACCTCTGGCTGCTAACACCAGAAGGCACACACCTACGGCCCTGTCTCCACCCAGCTGATTCCTGCTCCGGCCAACAGCATAGCTCAGAGCTGAGCACAATTCCGGGGAGGTTTTCACTGCTAACAGTAAACACCCCTGCTTCAGCAACCCACATGAGGCCAGCGTACGACAGAGGGGCTCCCTCCCGAGCAGGCTGTCCAAGAACACGAGTTCTACCACCAGCGCAGGGAACGCCGTCTTCTCAATGGTTCAAACCGCTCTCTACGTTCAACCACAGGACCCGGGCTCCTCAGGGCGGACTAGACTTCTTCCTGGACACAGCAGGCCAGCAAGGTGACTGTCACACATCAGCACAGAACTGCACACTTGTGTTACAGCCAGAGAACAGGTGCAGGGCCCTGTACCGCAGAGGAGCGGAGGGGGCACTGGAGGGCGTGTCTGTCCATCACAGCCCGCGGGCGGCCCTGGACACTCACTACCGCCCTGCTTGGCACCCAGGCAGTGAGGACCACTCATCAGGTAAGATTCCAGGCGGGACCACAGGCTCGAAGAGTTCTGGGATCCGACAGGACGTCTCGAGGAGCCGGGTATTCGGACCAACAGTGAGTATCTGGGAAACGGGTAGGGCTCCCTCCCTCGGACACTGGGAAGAGATGGAAGTGGAGAACTTCTTCTAGCACAGCGAGTCCTGCGGCTGTCTGTCGGGGATCCAGCAGTCAGTAGTTACAGCCCAACCCTTAATACCATCAGCGCACGCACAATCACACAGCAACGACAGTCAGATGCCAGTCAACAGAGCAAGTTCCGGTATCCCGGCTACCTGATCGGTAAGCCTGACACGAGGTGAAGACGCCTGCCGGGAGGCAGGGAACCGCCGGCGGCAGGGCCCACGCTCGCTGTCCGGGGAAGCGTGCAGCCCCTTGCAACTCTGTCAAAATGCACGACCAAGCCCCACAGTCGGGATGAGCCCCTGTCCTGTTCTCGCCGGCACAGGAAAACGGCTGACACGCGGGACTTCCAGGGCCCGGGACCCCCCGCCCCCAGAACACCCTCGGTTTCTCCCACTCCACCCTCCAAGCATGGTTAAGTCCAAAGACGGCATTTTCCGTGCCCGGACCCTCGGCGGGAGCTCCCCAGCCCCCTGCCCCCACGACCCTCAGCCCGGCCGCGGGGGCGCCCCGGGGCTCCTCTCCCAGCGGCTGCAGGCACCTGGGAGACCCGCCCGACGAGGGTGGGCCCGAGCCCCGCAGCGGCGCCTCGTCCCCTGGCTCCTCCCCGCCGCAGACGCCCCACAGCAAGGCCAGGCCCGGCTGAGGCGTCGGCCCCGGCTGCCTCCCGCCCCCAGGCCCGACCCCCTCTTCCCCGCCCGGCCCGGCCCGGCCCCGCCTCGGACTCTCGTGCTCCCGCCAGCCGGCCGCACCCGTACCTGCCGGACCCGGTGCAGGGCGTCCACGAAGCCCTCGGCCTTCATCCCCACCGGAGCACCTTGCCCCTGCACCAGCTCCGCCATTACCGCCCCCGCCGCCGCCGCCGCCGCCGCCTGTCGGCTCCCCGGTCCGGCCTCCCGCTCCGCTTGGGGACCCGTAGCCGGAAAGGGAAAAGCGCCCCACTTCCGGCGGAAGGGAGGCCGGGACGCCCGGTGCGAGGGGAGCCGCGTCTGCGGGGCGGGGTCTGCAGAGCACGTGACCGCGGCCCGGCCGCAGGCGGGGGCGGGGCCGCGGCGCGGGGGGCGGGGCTCCGGGCGCCCTCCGCGCCGGGTCGCGACCCCGCCCTGCCCCGGGTGCGAGCCGGTGCCGGGCGGACGGCGCTGTCGCCACAGGCCCCTGCGGCTCGGACGTGGGCCGGGGGCTGCCGGCCGCGGGCCGTGGAGACGCTCAGGGAGGAGTGACGGGGCTTTCCTCTGCAGGCCCCCCGAGGAGGCGAGGTTCACTGAAAACCCGACCCCTGGGGTTGCGCTGTGGGGAGCGGGCGCTTGGCACCGGCCGGGTGAGAGCAGAGTGAGGTATGGCGGGCGCGCGACGGCGCCACGAGGGGTTGGCGGCGGCCCGGGGGCTGCCTGGGGACCCCCGGGAGCCGGCCGATGGCCTCCGACACACGCCCCTGCGGTCGGGACCCTCACTGCGCCCGCGCCCCCTGGGTCGGAACGCATTGCGGGATTGCAGCAGGACGTCTTGCCTTAAGTAAATTTTTTTTTAAAGAGTGACTAGATACATATTTTTGATTTTATTTATTTGAAAGGGTTACAGAGACAGAAAAGGAAAGACAGAGGTCTTCCATCCGCTGGTTCCCTCCCTAGATGGCTGCAACGGCCGGAGCTGAGCCGACCCAAAGCCAGGAGCCAGGAGCCACGCGGGTGCAGGGGCCCAAGGACTTGAGCCATCCTCCACTGCTTTCCCAGGCGCGTTAGCAGGGAGCTGGATCAGAAGTGGAGCAGTTGGGACTTGAACCCGCGCCCATATTGGATGCAGGACTAGGGATTAACCCGCCACGCCACGGCACAGGTACAGAGTTTTTAAAGCAAAGTCCAGGACTACACTTGAGCCTTGGAAATGGTTCTTCTGGGGGTCGTCGCTGTGGCATAGCGGGTAAAGTGGCCGCCTACAGTGCCCGCTTCTCATATAGTATGGGCACCAGTTCAGGTCCCAGCTGCTCCACTCCCGATTCAGCTCTCTACTGTGGCCTGGGAAAGCAGTGGAGGATGGCCCAAGTCCTTGGGCCCCTGCACCCGCGTGGAAGACCTGGAAGAAGCTCCTGGCTCCTGGCTTCGGATCAGCGCAGCTCTGGCCATTGCAGCCATCTGGGGAGTGAACCAGTGGATGGAAGACCGACCTCTCTCTCTCTCTCTCTCTCTCTGCCTCTGCCTCTCTAACTCTGCCTTTCATATAAAGTAAATATATTTTTTAAAAGTTGTTCTAAGTAAGAAAACAAAACCCAAGAGAAGTAGCAAGGCCTGGAGTTGGACACCCTGCTTGTTGGCAGCAAGTCCAAATTGGCCTGCCTGTCTGGGTTAACACAGTTGCTCACGTGTTTAACGTGTACCAAGCCCTCTGGTGCCAAGGGTTGGGTTTTATGAAGGGCTGAGTCGCTGAGTGTTTTATACCCGAGTTGAGTTGGGAAGGAAGATGGGCGCCAAGCTGAGGAGATGAGGAAGAGAATCCATTGACTTCTCTTGATGACCCCCACCCGCCGACACGGGGTGAGCTCCGGGCGGGGGAAGAAATCTGAGAAACTCCTGGCCGATCGCCAAAGTGCGCTTTTTGGTTGTTTTCATTAATGACTTCACTCTCGGACTGTGGATTTCTTTAGAGCAGACTTTCTCATTTTCCTCTGTAAAACACCGAGTTTGACACCTCGTAGATGCTTCCTTAGGACTGAAAAGTGCCAAGTTGGGACTGGCATCCTGTATGAGAATGACGGCTCACGGGTCCTGGCTTGCTGCTAATGTGCCCGGCAGGCACCAAAAAGATGGCCCAAGGCCTTGAACCTCTGCCACCCATGTAGGGGACCCAGAGGGAGTTCCAGGCTCCTGGCCTTGGCCTGGCCCAGCCCCAGTCATTCTGGCCATTTGAGGAGGACAGTGGATGGAAGATCTCTGTCTTTGTCACTCCGTCTTTCACACAAATAAATCTTTAAAAAGAAAAAGCAAGAAAAATGCCAATTGGAATGATTTCTAGATTATGGCATAATGAAAGAATTTGGCAAAACTGCGAGAGTGAAGATGATCAGTTTCAGGCAAATATTTCAACCCACCCAGTTGGCTGGGTGGTTGTTAACACGCTTCTATGAGGCAGGACCATAACAACACACATGTTTGTTGCCTGGTCTGGCATGTGGAGTGTTTTAGCTTTGTCGCTGTCAGGAATATTACATCAACCTTCACCAACAGGGAACACTGATGTAATTATCACCCAGTATCAGTGATATTTCTGTTTTAAGTGTTTTTTTTTTTAAGATTTATTTATTATTTACTTGAAAGTCAGAGTTATACAGAGAGAGAAGGAGAGGCAGAGAGAGAGAGAGAGAGGTCTTCCATCTGCTGGTTCACTCCCCAGATGGCCGCAATGGCCTGAACTGTGCAGATCCGAAGCCAGGAGCCAGGAACTTCCTCTGGGTCTCCCACATGGGTGCAGGAGCCCAAGCGCTTGGGCCATCTTCCATTGCTTTCTCAGGCCATAGCAGAGAGCTGGATCGGAAGAGGAGCAGTTGGGACCAGAACCAGCACCCATGTGGGATGCCAGCGCCTCAGGCCAGGGCTTTAACCTGCTGCACCACAGTGCCGGCCCCAAGTGGTTTTTTTTTTTTTTTTTTTTTAATAGTTTAGAGCTGAAGATGTTGGTTCCTCCATATTCCAGCTGGTTTTCCCATGAACATAAACAGTGTGAACAGGGTTCTTGGCCCAGGTGCGGGATACATTCCAAAGTTTGGTCCAGAGATCCGAGCACGGCTCCGTAGGAAGATACAGTTCTGCTTCCCCATCTTTTCCTGGACAAGGAGGCAGACCTGGTCAGGTTCACGGTTACGTGTTCACACACCCTGGGCGACATCATTGTTGCACTCCCCCTGTTGCCTGTAAGTCTCTGTGTAAGGATTTGCTTTTTTCTGGCTTTTCCTCGAGACTAAACCTCCCCTGAGGCGGGGCCGTGCTTACCTT